>NC_057395.1:18864572-19153252 GCF_019320065.1 Cervus canadensis | reverse complement strand
ATTTATATTGCTTTTCTTGTTCTTGATGTAGCCTGGTAATGCATGAACTTCCCTAGCAATGCTTTACAGTGTCCCATAGGTTTGGTTGTTTGTGTTTTTCCATTTTCCTTCATTTCTATACATATTTTGATTTCTTTTTTGATTTCTTCTATGATTTGTTGTTATTCAGAAGCGTTTTTATTTAGCCTCCAAAGGTGTTTGAATTTTAACAATTTTTTTCACTGTAATTGAGATCTAATCTTACTGCACTGTGGTCAGAAAAGATGACTGAATGATTTCAATTTTTTTGAATTTTCCAAGACCAGATTTATGGCCCAGGATGTGATCTATTCTGGAGAAGGTTCCGTGTGCACTTGAGAAAAGGTGAAGTTGCTTGTTTTGGGGTGAAATGTCCTATAGATATCAATTAGGTCTAGCTGGTCCATTGTGTCATTTAAGGTTTGTGTTTCCTTGTTAATTTTCTGTTTAGTTGATTTATCCATAGTTGTGAGTGGGGTATTAAAGTCTCCCACTATTATTGTGTTACTATTAATTTCCTCTTTCATACTCGTTAGTGTTTGCCGTACATATTGCGGTGCTCCTATGTTGGGTGCATATATATTTATAATTGTTATATCTTATTCTTGGATTGATCCTTTGATCATTATGTAGTGTCCTTCTTTGTCTCTTTTCACAGCTTTTATTTGAAAGTCTATTTTATCTGATATGAGTATTGCGACTCCTGCTTTCTTTTGGTCTCCATTTGCATGAAATATTTTTTTCCAGCCCTTCACTTTTAGTCTGTATGTGTCTCTTGTTTTGAGGTGGGTCTCTTGTAGACAGCATATATAGGGGTCTTGTTTTTGTATCCATTCAGCCAATCTTTGTCTTTTGGTTGGGGCATTCAACCCATTTACATTTAAGGTAATTATTGATAGGTGTGGTCCCGTTGCCATTTACTTTGTTGTTTTGGGTTCACGTTTATACAACCTTTCTGCATTTCCTGTCTAGAGAAGATCCTTTAGCATTTGTTGAAGAGCTGGTTTGGTGGTGCTGAATTCTCTCAGCTTTTGCTTATCTGTAAAGTTTTTGAATTCTCCTTCATATCTGAATGAGATCCTTGCTGGATACAGTAATCTAGGTTGTAGGTTATTCTCTTCATTACTCTAAGTATGTCCTGCCATTCCCTTCTGGCCTGAAGGGTTTCTATTGATAGATCAGCTGTTATCCTTATGGAATCCCTTTGGTGGTTTTTTGTTGTTTTTCTTGCTGTTCTTTGTAAATTATTTGTTCTTTGTGTTTGATCTTTGTTAGTTTTGATTAATATGTGTCTTGGGGTGGTTTCGCCTTGGGTTTATCCTGTTTGGGGACTCTCTGGGTTTCATTGGAACTTGAGTGGCTTATTTCCTTCCCCAATTTTTTTTTTTTTTTTTTTTTTTTTTTTTTTTTTTTAGGGAAGTTTTCAGCTATTATCTCCTCGAGTATTTTCTCATGGCCTTTCTTTTTTTCTTTTTCTTCTGGAACTCCTATGATTCGAATGTTGGGGCGTTTCACAGTGTCCCAGAGGTCCCTGAGGTTGTCCTCATTTCTTTTGATCCTTTTCTCTTTTTTCCTCTCTGCTTCATTTATTTCCACCATTTTATCTTCTACCTCACTTATCCTATCTTCTGCCTCCGTTATTCTACTCTTGGTTCCCTCCAAAGTGTTTTTGATCTCATTCATTGCATTGTTCATTTTTAATTGACTCTTTTTTTTTTCTTCTAGGTCTTTATTAAACAATTCTTGTATCTTTTCAATCTTTGTCTCCAGGCTATTTATCTGTAACTCCATTTTGTTTTCAAGATTTTGGATCATTTTTATTATCATTATTCTAAATTCTTTTTCAGGTAGATTCCCTATCTCCTCCTCTTTTGTTTGACTTGGTGGGCATTTTTCATGTTCCTTTACCTGTTGGGTATTTCTTTGCCTTTTCATCTTGTTTAGATTGCTGTGTCTGGAGTGGACTTTCTGTATTCTGGAGGTCTGTGGTTCCTTTATATTGTGGAGGATTTACCCAGTGGGTGGGGTTAGACGATTGGCTTGTCAAGGTTTCCCGGTTAGGGAAGCTTGCGTCAGTGTACTGGTGCGTGGAACTTGATTTCTTCTTTTTGGAGAGCAATGGATTGCCCAGTAATGAGTTTTGAGATGGGTCTATGTGTTAGGTGTCACCTTGGGCAGCCTGTATGTTGACATTCGGGGCTATGTTCCTGTGTTGCTGGAGAATTTGCGTGGTATGTCTTGCTCTAAAACTTACTGGCTCTTGGGTGGTGGTTGGTTTCAGTGTAGGTATGGAGGCTTTTGGACGGTCACTTATTGCTTAAAGTTCCATGTAGTCAGGAGTTTTCTGGTGTTCTCAGGTTTTGGGCTTAAGTTTCCTGCCTCTGGATTTCAGTTTTATTCTTCCTGTAGTCTCAGGACTTCTCCAACTATACAGCACTGATAATAAAACTTCTAGGTTAATGGCGAAAAGATTCTCCCCTGTTAGGGAGACCCAGAGAGGTTCACAGAGTTACATGAACAGGAGAAAAGGGAGGAGGGAGATAGAGATGAGCAGGAGGAGAAAAAGGGGGACTCAAGAGGAGAGAGACAGATCTACGCAGCTGTCTGTTCTCAGAGTGTTCTCCGTATCTCAGACACCTACAAGGATTCACAGAATTGGATTGGGAAGAGAAGGGGAAAGGAGGAAATAGAGGTGTTCTGAGGTAGAAAACAGAGAGTCAAGATTGGGAGAGAATAATCTTCGGTTTAAAGATAGGGCTTCTCTTTTTTTTTTTTTTGGTAAGGTTATAGTGTAGTGAAAATGAAAATGAAGAGTAGTAGAGGAGTACTAGAGGACTTTAAAAGAAATAAGAGAAAAAGAAAAATAGAAAATAAAAGAGAAAACGGAAAGGAAAAAAAAGAAGAAAAAAGAAAAAAAAACAAAAAAAAAAAGAAAGAAGAAAAAAAAAGAAAAAAAAAAATTTTTTTTTTCCCCTAATTTAAAAAATCGTAAAAATCTATGTAAATGAAAGCTAAGGAGTAATGGGGGAGTAATAGGGAATTTTAAAGGAAAATAAAAGAGAAAAAATAAAAAAGAAAAAATATAAAAAGAAAAAAAAAATTTTTTTTTTTTCCTTACTTAGAAAAAAAAAGTAAAAATATATCTAGGAGTTTCTCTGGAGCTGCTGTGGTCAGTGTGGGTTCGGCTCAGTTTCAGATAGCTCCTCGTTCCAGCTTACACTTCTCGATATCTACAGGGCCCTTCCGGTGAAGTCGGTGTTTCCTACAGGGATTTTAATCTGTTGCACCAGTCCCTTCTGAAGCGGTTCCCTTTGTTTATTTGGCTTCTGTTTGCCGGTCTCTTCAGAGCCTCATTTCCGCTCTGACACAGGCGGGCGGAGGTGGGCTCTTATTCAGTTAGCTAGTTCCGTTGCGCTGCTGGGAGGGGCTGACGCTGCGGGGATGGGCTGGCGCTGCGGGGCGGGGCTGACGCTGCGGGGATGGGCTGGCGCTGCGGGGCGGGGCTGACGCTGCGGGGAGGGGCTGGCCCTGCGGGGGCGGGCTGGCGCTGCCGGGAGGGGCTGACGCTGCTTTCTCCGTCTGCGCTGCTCAGGCTCCCGGCTGTTCCATATGGAGCGCGCCCCGCGCTGCGCTAGGTTCCAGCCCTCGGGTGTTACACAAAAGCGCGGAAGGAAAAGCTGCGCCTGCTCTCTGTGCCTTCCCCGTCAGAGCGGTCCAGGCAGCGAGGGGCTTGATGGGCGCACTATCCCCAGGTGTGGCGCACTCACTCCCTTCCGCGGACCCAGTCTCAGTTTCCGCTGGCGCCAGTCGGGTGCGCGCGCCTTCCGCCCTCTGCGTCCCCAGCCCCAGTCCCCGCCCGCGCCGGTCGGGTGCCTGCGCCCTGTGTCTCGCCGCGACCTTCCCCTCCCCCCTGCCTCCTGCCTCCGGCGGGGCTGGGCGGGTCCGCAGCCTGCGACCTCTTCTTGGGACTTTCTCTGTCCCTTTGTTCTGCGAACGGCCGGCAGTGTGTTCCGGCCGGTTAATTTTCTCTCTTTTGGTCTCCCACAGTTCAAGTTGGCACCTCACAGAAGCTCCCTCCGATTGTCCTCAGGGCACTCAGGCCCGGACCCTAGCCCAAGCAAGGCCGCCTAAGACTCCCTTCCCGGGACGGGTCTCCGTCCTTAGCTCTTTTGTCTCACTTTTTATCTTTTATATTTTGTCCTACCTCCTTTCGAAGACAATGGTCTGCTTTTCTGGGCGCCTGATGACCTCAGCTAGCGATCAGAAGTTGTTTTGTGAAGTTTGCTCTGCATTCAGTTATTCTTTTGATGAATTTGTAGGAGAGAAAGTGGTCTCCCCGTCCTACTCCTCCGCCATCTTGGCTCCTCCCTCCACCATTCTGAATTTCTTAAGCTTACTAGAAGTGCATATTTGTAAAGTCTGTTTGTGTTTTCAATACCTCAATAAAATAGACCAGTTTGACACTCTAAAAGAAATCTAAAAACTCAGCTGTCAGACAAATATGTCCCTCATAAGAGGCATACTGAGGGAAAGTCATTATTTAGAGAAGTGACACAGGACTCAGTTTCCCAGTTAAACTAGTAAGAGGAATGAACAGCATTGTTACAATGTGGGAAAAATGAGTCCTATAAGCTAACCATTATTTGTGAAGCTCATTGATGCCAATAATTTACTTTCATAGGTTATATGTTACACAGCTTTCTAGGTACCCACTTTTCTTTGTTTTTAGGCATTAAGTTGCCAATAATGTAGAATCTTAGCCTCCTGGCTCTGAAAGTTTGTGGAATCTATAATTTCATAAAGGCAGAAACAGAGATAAGGAATATGAAACAATGGGAAGTTTTATGTTTTATTTACTTTGTCAAGATAATCAAATACTTGAGAGAGTTTCCTTAGAAATAATAGAAGTTTAGGTTCAGAAGGCTCTACAAGGTCCCTTCACCCTACTGGGTAGGCAGTGGACCCATCAGATGCTCTTCAAAAAAAAAGTGCTCCTTGATCTAATAAACATGGAAAACTTCATATACCATAAGTAACAATTTGCATTAGCGTGTTAGAGGTTCTATGAGTCCTATCTTAAAGAAAACATTTTACATTTAACCCAATAACTCCTAAATTTATTTTAGCAGAATCCCTTTTATGCCCTAGAACTTTGGAACATTGGTAAATGTTTAGTTAATCTGATCTTAAATTTGTTCTCATTACTCAACTTGTGGTCTTTGAACTACCAGGATCAGCATCACCCAGAACTTTTTAGAAACTCAGTTATAGGTCCAGCCCCATACCTGCTGAATGATAATTTGCATTTTAACAAGATCCGCAGATAGTCCATAGGCACGTTCAAGTTTGAGAAGCACAGGCTAATTTCATTCTGATTTACCACCTTCACTTCCATGAGCATGGCATCTGGTCCCATCACTTCATGGCAAATAGGTGGGGAAAAAGTGGAAACAGTGGCTGACCTTATTTTTGGGGGCTCCAAAATCACTGCAGATGGTGATTGCAGTCGTGAAATTAAAAGACTCTTACTCCTTGGAAGGAAAGTTATGACCACCCTAGACAGCATATTAAAAAGCAGAGACATTACTTTGCCAACAAAGGTCTGTCTAGTCAAAGCTATGGTTTTTCCAGTAGTCATGTATGGATGTGAGAGTTGGAACATAAAGAAAACTGAGTGCTGAAGAATTGATGCTTTTGAACTGCGGTGTTGGAGAAGACTCTTGAGAGTCCCTTGGACTGCAAGGAGATCCAACCAGTCCATCAGTCCATCCTCAAGGAGATCAGTCCTGGGTATTCATTGGAAGGACTGGTGTTGAAGCTGAAACTTCAATACTTTGGTTACCTGATGTGAAGAGCTGACTCATTTGAAAAGACCCTGATGCTGGGAAAGATTGAGGGCAGGAGGAGAAGGGTATGACAGAGGATGAGATGGTTGGATGGCATCACTGACTCGATAGACATGGGTTTGGGTGGACTCTGGCAGTTGGTAATGAACAGGGAGGCCTGGTGTGCTGCAGTTCATGGGGTTGCAGAGAGTCGGACATGACTCAGCGACTGAACTGAACTGAACTGAACTTCCATGAGTTAGAGTTCTGCTGAGAAAATACCTCCTGTGCAGATTTTAAATAGTTTGGGAACTTCAGGGAAGGTGTCGAACCCAAGTAGTATCTGCATGTGCTTTCTGTCTAGATTTTAGGGTGGTCGGACATATCTTCAGAGACCTGCTCCATGTTCAGTGGTCTGTGCATGTGAGTCTCTAGATTACACACAGTGTACAGTGGAGCCCAAGCCTTTGCCCAAGCACCGTGTCAGCAGGGGGGTGTATGGAAACAGATGTACTGAACTAAAATCAAAGCGCAACTGGCACTTCCAAAGAAGATATGCATATGAATATTATGAAAAGGCAAAAAGATATGACACTGAAAGATCAATTTCCCAGGTTGGTAGGTGCCCAACATGTTATGGGAGAAGAGTAGAGAAATAACACCAGAAAGAATGAAGAGATGGAGCCAAAGCAAAAACAATGCCCAATTGTGGATGTGACTCATGAGGGAAGTAAAGTCTGATGCTGTAAAGAGCAATATTGTCTAGGAACCAGGAAAGTTAGATCCATGAATCACCTTAGGAGATGGCAAGACTGAACACTGACATTTTAGGAATCAGTGAAATAAAATGGACTGGAACAGGTGAATTTAAGTCAGATGACTATTATATCCACTACTATGGGCAAGAATCCCTCAAGAGAAATGGAGTAGCCAGGACAGTAAAGAAAATAGCCCAAAATGCAGTACTTGGGTGCAATCTCAAAAATGACAGAGTCATCTCTGTTCGTTTTCAAGGCAAACAATTCAATATCACAGTAATCCAAGTTTATGCCCCAACCAGAAATGTGGAAGAAGCTGAAGTTGAATGGTTCTATAAAGACCTACAAGACCTTTTAGAACTAACACTCAAAAAAAGATGTCCTTTTCATTATAGGGGACTGGAATGCAAAAGTAGGAAGTCAAGAGCTACCTGGAGTAACAGGCACATTTGACCTGGGAGTACAAAATTAAGCAAATCGAAGGCTAACAGAGTTTTGCCAAGAGAACACACTGGTCACTGCAAACACCCTCTTCCAACACAAGAGAAGACTCTTCATGTGGACATTACCAGATGGTCAATACCAAAATCAGACTGACTATATTCTTTGCACCCAAAGATGGAAAAGCTCTATACCATCAGCAAAAATAAGACCAGGAGCTGACTGTGGCTCAGATCATGAACACCTTTTTGCCAAACCCAGACTTAAATTGAAGAAAGTAGGGAAAATTACTTGACCATTCAGTTATGACCTAAATCAAATCCCCTACGAATTTATAGTGGAAGTGACAAATAGATTCAAGGGTTTAGATCTGATAGAGTGCCTGAAGAACTATGGACGGAAGTTTGTGACATTGTACAGAAGGCAGTGATCAAGACCATCCCCAGGAAAAAGAACTCAAAAAGGCAAAATGGCTGTCTGAGGAGGCCTTACAAAGAGCTGAGAAAAGAAAAGACATGAAAGGCAAAGGAAAAAAGGAAAGATATGCCCATTTGAATACAGAGTTCCAAAGAACAGCAAGGAGAGATAAGAAAGCCTTCCTCAGTGATCAGTACAAAGAAATAGAGGAAAACAATAGAATGGGAAAGGCTAGAGATGTCTTCAAGAAAATTAGAGACACCAAGGGAACATTTCATGCAAAGATGAGCACAATAAAGGACAGAAATAGTATGGACCTAACAGAAGCAGAAGATATTAAGAAGAGGTGGCAAGAATACACAGAAGAACTATACAAAAAAGATCTTCATGACCCAGATAACCATGATGGTATGATGACTCACTTAGAGCCAGACATCCTGGAATGCGAGTCAAATGGGCCTTAGGAAGCATCACTATGAAAAAAACTAGTGGAGGTGATGGAATTCCAGCAGAGCTATTTCAAATCCTAAAAGAAGATGCTGTGAAAATGCTGCACTCAATATGCCAGCAAATTTGGAAAACTCAGCAATGGCCACAGGACTGGAAAAGGTCAGTTTTCATTCCATTCCCAAAGAAAGGCAATGCCAAAGAATGTTCACATTACCACACAATTACACTCATCTCATATGCTAGCAAAGTAGTGCTCAAAATTCTCCAAGCCAGGCTTCAACAGTATGTGATCCATGAAATTCCAGATGTTCAAGCTGGATTTAGAAAAGGCAGAGGAACCAGAGAGCAAATTGCCAACATCCATCGAATCATTGTAAAAGCAACAGTCTTCCAGTAAAACATCTACTTCTGCTTTACTGACTACGCCAAAGCCTTTGATTGTGTGGATCACAACAAACTGTGGGAAATTCTTGAAGAGATGGGAATACTAGACCACCTTCCCTGCCTTCTGAGAAATCTGTATGCAGGTCAGGCACGAACAGTTAGAACTGGACATGGAACAACAGACTGGCTCCAAATAGGAAAAGGAGTACGTCGAGGC
Organism: Cervus canadensis; assembly: GCF_019320065.1. Classification (NCBI taxonomy): domain Eukaryota; kingdom Metazoa; phylum Chordata; class Mammalia; order Artiodactyla; family Cervidae; genus Cervus; species Cervus canadensis. Next base: position 19,144,742 of record NC_057395.1, on the reverse strand, counting down.
TGTATATTGTCACCCTGCTTATTTAACTTCTATGCAGAGTACATCATGAGAAACGCTGGGCTGGATGAAGCACAAGCTGGAATCAAGACTGCTGGGAGAAATATCAATAACCTCAGATATGCAGATATGTCCTTATGTCCGGAAGTGAAGAACTAAAGAGTCTTTTGATGAAAGGAGAGTGAAAATTTTGGCTTCAATCTCACCATTCAGAAAACTAAGATCATGGCCTCTGGTCCCATCACCTCATGGCAAATAGAAGGGGAAACAGTGGAAACAGTGACAGACTTTATTTTGGGGGGCTCCAAAATCACTGCAGATGGTGACTGCAGCCATGAAATTAAAAGACGCTTGTCCCTTGGAAGAAAAGCTATGACCAACCTAGACAGCATATTAAAAAGCAGAGACATTACTTTGCCAACAAAGGTCCATCTAGTCAAAGCTATGGTTTTTCCAGGCGTTATGTATGGATGTGAGAGTTGGACCATAAAGAAAGCTGAGTGTTGAAGAACTGATGCTTTTGAACTGTGGTGTCATAGAAGGCTCTTGAGACTCCCTTGGACTGCAAGGAGATCCAACCAGTGCATCCTGAAGGAAATCAGTCCTGAATATTTATTGGAAGGAATGATGCTGAAGCTGAAACTCCAATACCTTGGGCACCTGATGCGAAGAACTGACTCATTGGAAAGGACCCTGATGCTGGGAAAGATTGCAGGCAGGAGAAAGAGACGATAGAGGATGAGATGGTTGGATGGACATGAGTTTAAATAGGCTCCAGGAGTTGGTGATGGACCGGGATGCCTGACGTGTTGCAATTCATGGGCTTGCAAAGAGTGAGACATGACTGAGCAACTAATCTGACTGATATGCACAAAAAAGGGCAAGAAATATAGAATTTCAGCTTGCTTTTGAAAATTGCAGTGGGTATTGTAACTTTCTAATATGACTATTGGTTTGTACTGGCAGGTGAAACATTGATTAGAACTCTAAACACTGTTTGGATGCAAAACATCAGCAGAAGCAACTAAAATGGATACAATTGATTGAGATGGGACAGAATGGACTTTTCTTGGATGGTGGAAATGGTATCTTGATAGATGGTCCATGGGTATATGTATTTGTCAGAGTGGTAAATTTTTTCACTTAGGACCTATTTATTTTATTATATTTTAATTACTCTTCAATAAAAAAGTAAAAGATTTTGTCTTATGAAATTTAAATACAGTTGATATTAGATGCAGCAATGCATTTTCCCTTGAAAATGCCCTTTATTCGGTATAGGGAAAGTATTTCATTGGAGGTCATAGCCACATGGATTGTGTAGGCTGATTTATGTTAATGTTATAGGCAGGCCAAGTGGGGTGCCAGATCTCCAGGGAAGCCATGCCTAGGGGTTAGAGTTCATGTATAAAATGGCAGTGATAAATGTACTTTTGGTAGTCATATTTTCAAGAATGAATGATTTAATATTTTTAGAGTAGTCCTTGTTGTTGTTATTCAGTGGCCAAGTTGTGTCTGACTGTCTGTGATCCCATGAACTCTAGTATGTCAGGCTCCCGTGTCCTTCACTATCTCCCTGAGTTTGCTCAAACTCATGTCCAGTGAATCAGTGATGCCATCCAACCATCTCATCCTCTGTCACCCCATCTCCTCTTGCCCTCAGTCTTGTCCATCATAAGGGTCTTTTCCAGTGAATTGGCTCTTTGCATGAGGTGACCAAAGTATTGGAGTTTCAGCTTCAGCATCAGTCCTTCCAATGAGTTCCAATTCAGGGTTGAATTTCTTTAGAACTGAGTGGTTTGATCTCCCTGTTGTCCAAGGGACTCTCAGGAACCTTCTCCAGCACCACAATTGTCAAGCATCAATTCTTTGGTGCTCAACTTTCTTTATGGTCCAACTCTCACATCCATGCATGACTACTGGAAAAACTATAGCTTTGACTCTACGGACCTTTGTTGGTAAAGTGATATCTCTGCTTTTTAATACACTCTCTAGGTTTGTTATAGCTCTTCTTCCAAGGAGCAAGAGTAATCCTAGCACATAGCAAAGGTTATATATATTAGCTAAGTAAAATGGCTCGAATAAAGTAGCTACTATAACCACCATTTCTCTCATCTTCACCAGTTTTATTTTCTTAACAGCACTTTTCACTATTTAAAATGATCCTTTTGTGAATTTTTTTGCATGTTTACTGTCAGGTATGCACCCAGGTATTCCAAGATATAATGAACCAATCTGTATGTTCATTGCTGTACCTACCACCCGCATCCCCTATCACCACAACTCAGCACAGAACAGTGCCTGATACATAGTAAATGCTAAATAACATATTGAATGAATGAATATGTGAATAAAGTTTAAACCAAACCAGTTCTTAAAGAAGTTAATTCTAAGATGTAATCTCATTTTCTTCAATGCTGAATAAATTATTGTGGACCTATCACATGTACTTAGTGATAATAGCTTCCTGAAGCTGAGGAGACTGTTTTGATGGGATTAAGAAAGCATCATTAATGAAAGAGGCAACATTTGGAAAAGCCAAGAAATGAGCATTTCAGGTAGAGGGAAATGCCCTTGCCAAGCCCTGAATCTCCAGTGGTAGTAGCTCATCCCAGAATCTGAAGAAATTGTGTTCATCAATATTTAGAATATGATTTTATTTGTCTCAGAGAAACAAAAGCTTCTGCTTTTCAGAATACATAAAAGCTTAGCTAAGACATTTATTATAGCATCTAGTTATGCTAGATTTACCTTTTTTCCCTTTAGGATAATACATCATCTAAGATTAGGTGGTTTATATTATGATTGGGAGTAAAGCCAAACTAACAACAGAAAAGTTTTGACCTTCAAATTTGGCAAGTGCTATATTTTCATTAGTCTCTCCACCTGGCTTTAGACTCCAAGGGTCATTCCACTGTGTACCTTTTAGAAGCTTCCCAAAGTACTTTGTACATCATAAGCACAATTAATATATAATGAATGTATATGAATTGAATTTGAAATGTAGACCACAGGCCCAAGAGCTTGAGACCCAGGATTTACAAAGAAAGGTTTAGTGTTTTACTAAGATTCGGCCTACTGGGAGGACAGAGGGGTCACCCCACAATCCAGGAATTAGACCCACTCGTTATAGCTTACAATTTTCTTATTGACCCTGTTTGGCCTGCACTTTATCCCCCTACTCTCAAAACACCAGCCGAACATAGTAATGAGCATGGGTTTGCTTCCACAAGTATGAGTTATAAGATAAGCTGCTAGAGGCAGGAGTTTACAACACGGCAACATATGTTGTGAAGATCTATGTTTGAGTCAAAGAACAGGAACTCAAACATTTATTTCCACAGAGCTCAGATAACACACTTATGTTTGAAAGACAGCAAGATATTTGTTCAATAACACATTTATTATCTTGTTGAGATGAAGTTAATTTCTCTGATTTTCACTGTGACAGCATCATTTTAATACAGGAGGTGGAAGGGGACTCTTTTTAGCATTTGCGGAATGTTTTAGGAAAAAAAGTATTTGATATAAGACCAGATTAGTGTTTCTCCCTTTTGACTCTCTCCTCTGACCTGAATTTCTGAATATTTTTATGGTAAGAATACATTAACCCTCTAGGCTGTCTTCCAGCTTCACCAATATCATTTTTAATAGCCTGAATTAAGCAAAGATGGTTTAGTTTAGCAGAACTCTTCCACCTCTACACTTACCAACACTCAGAGAGACCCAATCTAGTCAGCTAGGACAACTACAAAGTGTATCCAGCTACTCAAGCTACAAAGTGCATCCAGATCCCCTGGAGAGCCTTTTAAAAGGTCCTTCTGCTTCCAGAAGTCTGGGCTAGACTTGAGATTCTGTATCTCTAACAAGGTCCCAGGTGATGCCATGGACCACACTCTGAATGCAAAGGTCTAGAAGGAAATACATCTCTCACTCATCTAGAGCTGATCCCTTTTTCTTTTTCATTTTTAAAAGAAATCTCATCTTCATCCTTGAAACATCATTGCATATCCTTTGACACTGAAATGGAAGGATATGAAGCTCCTAGGCAATGTATGCAAAAGTCTTACACACCATCAGCAGCTATGTCCAGAAGAGCTGAGCCCTTAATTTCTAGACTTTTCCATTCCACTGAGCTGGTGTGTTATGTCTACACTACACAAGTTTAGGGGAAAAAAAAAAAGTTTTTGCAAGGTTTTCAAGAGAGAGCCCTTCTGTGCTGTTTTTAAAACGTCCTCATTTTTCTGGAATTTTCCAGCAAGCAGTGGGGAAGCCTGCTTAAGCTCACCCCTCTTTCACTTTGGATTTCATGGTGACACTTTTCTGGCACCACTGTCAGCAGATCCAGCTTTTATGCAAAGTTGAAAAGACCATGGGAAGCACGGCTTCTTCTCTGTCTGGAAAAGCAAGGGGCTTGGTGACAATGTGATTTCTTTCCCTGAAGTGTGGAAGGATGATTGGAGAAAATGAAGCACAGACATCATTCTTCACTGGGGACCAAGGCCATGAGCTATGGGCTACTTTAACTTTCAGTAGTTTCTGGACAAGGCTTAAAATGAATCATGATACTAAGGAAGGAAGAGTTCTATTTCTTTCCAGTGGTATTTAAGAAAATAGGAAATCTATGCAATTTGATTTTCACTCCATTCATGAAAACCAAAGAAGTTAACTAGTTTCCTTTGTACACACGCATACTTGTATATGTACACACACACACACACACACACACACCCCAAATTTGAAGCTCAAAAAAGAAATGATGAGGAAAATGGAATTTAAATGTAAGCCCATTTACAGTCTAACCTATAAGCTTCAGACTGTCCTATAGGCTGAGATGTTCAGAACACAGAGGCAAATAATGAGGATGAGAAAGTGCCCAAAGTGGAAAAAAAGATTATCACAAGAGAATAATGAAGACCAGAACCTGGATACACCCAGATTCCCAGTGTAGACTCATGAAAGATGAAAGTCCTGTCTGTTCCCCCAACTAGAGGGTCTTAAAGGAAACCTGGTATCTGAGTACCTTGAAATTTGATTTGCTAGTCATAATTGACCTTCACTGAGTTAGAGAATAAAGGGGCACAGGGGTCAGATGGAGCTTGAGTGGGAGTGAGGGGTTTGCAGAGAGCTGTCTGAAGAGGGAGACATTTAAAAACTGTTTGAACAGGCAGAAAACTTGATGACATAAATCTAAATAAACATAAAGCAAAATCTTCTATGGCCTACCTCCTAAAATAGTGGAAACAAAAACAAAAATAAAAAAGTGGGACCTAATTAAACTTAAAAGCTTTTGCACAGCAAAGAAAATTACAAACTAGGTTAAAAGACAACCCTCAGAATGGGAGAAAATAATAGCAAATGAAGCAACTTACAAAGAATTAATTTCCAGAATATACAAACAGCTCATACAACTCAATACCAGAAAGAAAAAAAAAACAAAACAAAAACAGGCCAATCAAAAAGTGGGAAAAAGACCTAAAAAAAGACATTTCTCTGAAGAAGACATACTGATTCTTGTTGATGTATGACAGAAAATCACAGAATTCTGTAAAGCAATTATCCTTCAATTAAAAAAAAAATAACGGCAAAAAAAGCAACAAGTTCAAAAAAAATGAAAAAAACTGTTTGAAATAAAACTGAGGCAGGGTGATAAGACCAGAGATGGGCCCAGATGGACATACTCAGCTGAAGCTTTCATGGCCCGAGTCTCAAAAAGTCTCAAAATCTGAGGTCAATGGTAAAGGTTTTTATGACTATGTTTAAATTTTTTTTAAAAAAGAAAGAAATTGCACAGTAAAGAAATGTGTAATGTCAGTAGAATGGGCAGCGGGATTATTCACCTCTGGTTTGTATTCTGTATCCTCCCAAAACACTTAAATTGCAAAGACATGCTAAGCACTATGAAGAGGGAAGTGTGACACATTAAATACTAAAGATGAGTTCAGAAATCTTAGTGAAGGGGTAACTGTAGACTCAGGCAGTCCACACTGTCTTTGAGAAATGATGGAGAATACAAGTGTGTCAGAAGTTAGGAGCTCCTTTGACTTCCATCTAGAATTTTGCTTGCCGTCTTTGTCAAACAGTTCTCAAAAATATTAGAACTAAAGTGGAAAAAGTTTTCATTCTGTGCCATGGCAGTTGATAAAGAATTTGTGTACTGTGGGTTAGATTTGTGATTCAGCCATCAGTGGCTCCTAAAAGAGAAACGTTCATAAAAGCCTCCAGGACATGTAAGAAAAGAGGAGTTCCGTGTCTATACGAGCATTGTCTATGGATCAAAGTTGTAAACAACTTTACTCATTTGTGTCCTTTCCTGCTCTGACCTGGGAACATGCTTCAGGTAGATGTCTGGATATACCTTCCCGCTTGTCTTCAACATTTTAGGAGTTTGCTAGAAACGTTGAGTAGCTACCCAGTTACTTACTCATTCAATTTTAATTTCCAGAGGAGGAACTACTGTCTTGGACTTTTTTAAACTTTCTAAACTCTTTAATAACTACATGAAATTGCTCAAGGTGTGAAGACAAAGGGACTTCCTATAGCTTTTCTGAAGTAGCACTCATAGATTTCAGTGCCATCCATCTCTAAGATGATACAATGAGGTTATCTGTCAGTGCTTTTCAGATCCTGACCTACATGTGGGTTATGAATTCAGTTGTGAGAGTTGTCTTTTAAACAATGAGATAGAATACAATGGAGTATAATATAGTAGAAAACACCACAGTGTAACACAGCTCAGAAGGTTAGGTGCTAGTTTGTGTATGTTTCAGGTACATATATATCTTTATATATCAGTGTGCTGAGTGCTGAGGTGCATTTGACTGAGGGGGATGATCAGAAAAATGTAAAACCTCTGACAAAATCCATGTATCTCAGTCAGGAAGATTTTTAAATGATGCTCTCTAGAGTAAAAGGAAGGAACACTAAAAATGGGAGGATCTCTTCTACAGTCCTTTTAACCTCTACTCTCTAATCCTCTTAACCTGTGATTGTTAGGTATTATAATACCTAATAAATGCTAAATGGACTGGAATGATAGATAGCCATTATATCTACTACTGTGGGCAAGAATCACATAAAAGAAATGGAATAGCCATCATATTCAACAGAAGAGTCCTAAATGCAGTGTTTGGATGCAGTCTCAAAAACGACAGAATGATCTCTGTTCATTTCCAAGGCAAACCGTTCAATACCAGAGTCATCAAAGTCTATGGCCCAACCAATAATGCTGAAGAAGCTGAATTTGAATGGTTCTATGAATACCTACAAGACCTTCTAGAACAAACACCTAAAAAAAGATATCCTTTCCATTATAGGGCACTGGAATGTAGAAGTAGGAACTCAAGAGCTACCTGGAGTGATAGACAAGTTTGACCTTGGAGTACAAAACGAAGCAGGTCAAAGGCTAACAGAGTTTTGCCAAGAGAGCACACTGGTCATAGAAAACACCCTCTCTCAAGAACACAAGAGGTGACTCTACACATGGACATCACCAGATGGTCAGTGCCAAAATCAAATTGATTATATTTTTTGCAGCCAAAGTTGGAGAAGCTCTATGCAGTTAGCAAAAACAAGACCAGGAGCTGACTGTGGCTCAGATCTTGAACAGCTTTTTGCCAAATTTAGACTTAAATTGAAAAAAGTAGGGAAAATCACTAGACCATTCAGATATGACCTTAATCAAATCCCCTAAGATTATATAGTTGAAGTGACAAATAGATTCAAAGGTTTAGATCTGATAGACAGAGTGCTTGAAGAACAATGGATGGAGGTTCAACATTTTATAGGAGGCAGTGATCAAGACCATCCCCAAGAAGAAGAAATGGAAAAAGGCAAAATGGTTGTCTGAGGAGGCCTTACAAATATCTGAGAAAAGGAGAAGCTAAAGGCAAAGGAGAAAAGGAAAGATATACCCATCTGAATGCAGAGTTCCAAAGAATAGCAAGGAGAGATAAGAAAGCCTTACTCAATGATAAGTGCAAAGAAATAGAGGAAAATAGTAGAATAGGAAAGACTAGAGTTATGTTCAAGAAAATTAGAGATACCAAGGGAACATTTCACGCAAAGATGGGCACAATAAAGGACAGAAATGGTATGGACCTAACAGAAGCAGAAGATATTAAGAATAGGTGGCAAGAATACACACAAGAACTATACAAAAAAGATCTCATGACCCATATAACCACGATGGTGTGATCACTCACCTAGAGCCAGACATCCTGGAATGCGAAGTCAAGTGGGCCTTAAGAAGCATCACTACGAACAAAGCTAGTGGAGGTGATGGAATTTCAGCAAAGCTATTTCAAATCCTAAAAGATGATGCTGTGAAAGTGCTGAAAGTGTGAAAGTGTGAACTTCAAGATGTTCAAGCTGGATTTAGTAAAGGTAGAGGAACCAGAGATCAAATTGCCAACATCTGTTGGATCATCAAAAAAGCAAGAGAATTTCAGAAAAGCATCAACTTCTGCTTTATTGACTATGCCAAAGCCTTTGAGTGTGTGGTTCACAACAAACTGTGGAAAATTCTTAAAGTGATGGGAATACCAGACCACCTTCCCTGCCTTCTGAGAAATCTGAATTCATGTCGAGAAGCAACAGCTAGAACTGGACATGGAACAACAGCCTGGTTCCAAGTTGGGAAAGGAGTACGTCAAGGCTGTATATTGTCTCCCTGCTATTTAACTTATATGCAGAGCACATCATGAGAAACACTGGGCTGGATGAAGCACAAGCTGGAACCTGCAATCAAGATTGCCGGGAGAAATATCAATAATATCAGATATGCAGATGATGCCACCATTATGGCAGAAAGTGAAGAAGAACTAAAGAGCCTCTTGACGATAGTGAAAGAGGAGAGTGAAAAAATTGGCTTCAAACTCAACAAACTAAGATCATGGCATCTGGTCCCATCTCCTCATGGCAAATAGATGGAAACAGTGACAGACTTTATTTTTTGGGCTCCAAAATCACTGCAGATTGTGACTGCAGCCACGAAATTAAAAGTCACTTTCTCCTTGGAAGAAAGCTATAGCCAACCTAGACAGCATATTAAAAAGCAGAGACATTGCTTTGCCAACGAAGGTCAACATAGTCAAGGCTATGGTTTTTTCAGTAGTCGTATATGGATGTGAGTTAGACTATAAGAAATCTGAGCACTGAAGAATTGATGCTTCTGAACTATGGTGTTGGAGAAGACTCTTGAGAGTCCCTTGGACAGCAAGGAGATCCAACCAGTCCATCCTAAAGGAAATCAGTCCTGAATGTTCATTGGGAGGACTGATGCTGAAGCTGAAACTCCAGTACTTTGGCCACCTGATGTGAAGAACTGACTCATTTGAAAAGACCCTGATGCTGGGAAAGATTGAAGGCTGGAGGAGAAGGGGACGGCAGAGGATGAGATGGTTGGATGGGATCACCGACTCAATGTACATGAGTTTGAGCAGGCTCCAGGAGTTGGTGATGGACAGGGAGGCCTGGCGTGCTGCAGTCCATGGGGTCACAAAGAGTCAGACAAGACTGAGCGCTGAACTGAACTGAACTTATTAGGTATTATGTTTTACTACATTTATAGGTGAACCTTAATGGCTCATAAAGGTGAATTAATGTCTGTGGCTTAAAAAACTAAGTTAACTTTAGTCTTCTTTGCTGCTTTTGTCAGAGCCTGAATTCGAACATGGATCTGCATTAGCCACAGTAAATAGGTTGTTAGAGTTCAAGACTGGGCAATAGAAGCACAGAGCAGGCTGAGAAACTGGAAGCATTTGATGAGGGCTGAGAGTCTGAAACCTGGCTTTACTAAAGCCAAGGGTTATTTACTTTGTGACTGCACAACTTAAAGTGTAAATCTGAAGACAGGTCTAAACTAGAAGGTTAGTCCATGGGAGAAGCAGAAAAACGTGCAATGTGTTTTTAGTTAAATTTGCAAAAGAGCAAAGTTGGGTTCAAGATGGAAGAATTTCTAAAGTAGAGAGAGTCAAGGTTATCAGCAAAGGTTTAGCTCACTGGAGAGAGGCCGCAGGTGATTGAAAACCAGACATAGTTAGAGGCAAAGGAAACAGGAGGTTCTCCCAGGTCGCTTTTAAGGCTGAGATTATACTTCTCAGGAAAACTGGGCACATGGCTGGAGCAGGCTGAGCTGGTTCACCTGTGGGCAGTAACCTCAGGACCACCTTGCCAAAGAACAGAATGGACACAGAGCTGGGCTGAGAATGCAAGTTGCAGGTAGCATGTTTGGTGAAGCTAACTGAGAGCATTAGGGCACCAAGAATGTTAGGCCTCAAACTGACACTGATGTAAGAATTTACTTTTCAAAAACTAAGCTAACAGAACTATAGCAGTGCTGATGATGGAAATTTCTGTTTTACTTTTCCATCAAAAGAATGATGAGAAAGTGGAAATTAGGGAAAAATATTTTCCCATAATTTCTCATTGTTTATTGATTGTTGTTTTTGTTTAGTTGCTCAGTTGTGTCTGACTCTTTGCAACCCCATGAACTGCAGCACACCAGGCTTCCCTGCCCTTCACTATTTCCCTGAGTTTACTCAAACTCACATCCTTTGAGTTGGTGATGCAATCCAACCATCTCATCTTCTGTCACACGCTTCTCCTCCTGTCCTCAGTCTTTTCTAGCATCAGACTCTTAAAATGAGTTGGCTGTTAGCATCAGGTGGCCAAAGTATTGGAGTTTCAGCTTCAGCATCAGTCCTTCCAATGAACACCTGGGACTGATCTCCTTCAGGATGGACTGGTTGGATCTCCTTGCAGTCCAAGGGACTCTCAAGAGTCTTCTCCAACACCACAGTTCAAAAGCATCAATTCTTTGGCGCTTAGCTTTCTTTATAGTCCAGCTCTCACATCCATATGTGACTACTGGAAAAATTATATCTTTGTCTAGACAGACTTTTGTCAGTAAAGTAAGGTCTCTGCTTTATAGTGTGATATCTAGGTTTGTCATAGTTTTTATTCCAAGAAGCAAGTGTCTCAATTTCGTTGCTTCAGTTACCATCTGCAGTTATTTGGAGCCCAAGAAAATAAAGTCTGTCACTGTTTCCATTGTTTCCTCATCTATTTGTCATGAAGTGATGGGACTGGATGCCATGATCTTAGTTTTTTGAATGTTGAATTTTAAGTCAGTTTGTTTAATTGTATGTTTATTTAATATGTATTGTTTTTATTCAATATTAAACTTATATATTTTTTAATTTACTTAATTCTATCTTCCAAATGAGGTAGAAAAGGAAACCAATCAAAAAACCTACTCAGTTTGAAGCACTCTTCCAAATGTTTAAGTTCTTTAATGTGAATAGCAAAACCTCTAAGATTCTTATCATTAGGCTATTTTCACTGTCATCGGATAGACATGAACACTGGGTTATGATCATCATCAGAATGCTATACTAGAAGAATGTTTACCTGAGTGGGAGTGTTACTGCTTTTTACTTTTGGAAAAAGAAACAGTGGAAAAGCAGATGGAGAGGGAGGAGAAAAAAGAAAAATTCTTTCCAACCAAATGTAACAGATGTATAGATCCAAGTGTGATTTTTAAGTACCATAAATTGTTTTTCATTCTTTCTTGATAAGTTTTGCCACCAAATGAACTTATTGCAAACTCATGGCCATATTTGTGGTTTCCAGGGAGTTTAGAATTTCCAAATCTTAAGTGGGGGACTTTAGACATGTATTTGGTGTGCACAGTGTGGGGAGGGTCCAGTCTTCTTTGTGATGTCCCCTTTCTGGATTTTTCTCTGTGTGGGCATATTCTGCACAATGGTATGAAGATCTCCTGATAACTTAGTGTCAGTCAAGTTTACTTTGGAGTTCAAATTTTCATGTGAAGTTTTTGCAAAGAACAAATACTTAGATGAAGTTTAATTTAACAGTTTGATTTGAAGGGTCTTGGATGCTGTAATTAGTCGGCTTGGGCTGCCATAACAAAATACCAGAGGATGGACGGTTTAAAAACAGATTCATTTCTCATATTCTGGAGGCTGGGAAATCCAAATTCAAGGTGCCAACAAGGTAAAGTTCATTTGCAGGCTCCTTTCCTTGACTGGCAGATGGCCGCCATAGCCTGTGTGTGCCTTGTGAGTACAGAGAGAGAAAGAGGGCCTTCTCTGTGTCTCCTCATGTAGGACCACTAGTGCGACAGCCCCGATACTGTACTCTTATAGCCGTTTGATTTTCATTACTTCCCTGTTTATAGTCACGTTGGCTTTCAATGTGTGATTTTGGGGAGTCGCAAATCAGTCTGTAGCGTATGCTAAAGTTCAGAAGTGGCTTTCACTGTTTGTCAGATGATGAGGGGCTGTGGTTAATGGTAGTCTTTTAAAATCCTATTTTCTTTCCATTCCATGTTTGCTTCTTTTCTAAGAATTTCTTTCCTGCATGATCAAAGAGACAGGAACCCAGAAGTGTCATTTGAAGTTGCCAGCATTAAACCTGTGATGGATGGCATCTAGCTCTCAGTAGAAAAAGGAGGAAAGATATCACTCGGCCCCCTAAATTCACAGCACAGAGGCAGAGACCTTCAGCTGGCATGGAAACCCACCATTTCTGACTGAGTTCTCTCCAGGGCATCCACAGGGGTGTGCAGTGTGACTGCCCTTGCCTGTGCCATCCGCAGGCTTTTCTCGTCACACGTGGGATCCGTCCACCAGCCCTGGCTAGAGCCAGTTTCCCGGAATGAATGGATTCAGCATCATGGGTACAGTCAGCTGAGGTTAACCAGACTTCTAATTAGACCCAGAAAGGTTTATTAACACAATTAACTTTCTAGAGGACAGTTACAAAGGAAGTAAATTCCTTTCAACATATTCTCCTTTTTTTACACAATGTTAGTTATCAAGAGAGAAAACCTCAGGCCTCAGAATCAGGAGTGCAATTGTTAACATCCAGGAACTTAACTTTCTAATAACTCTAACATTTTAACTATAAACTTTCTAGTAACTGTAAAGGAAAATCTAACTTTCTAAGAACTGTGGAGCAAGAATGGATTCTAGAAAAATTGCCTGGAAATTGTTAAAGTGCTGATGGTTTTAAATTTAGGGAGGATATGGTTATTTTGATTTGCAGCATGGAAGACATTTTTGCCCATGCTTTCTGAAGGTCTCTCGAAAAGAGAGGACCTATGAATTTCAAAGTCAAGCACAGGTGGTGTGGAGTGACTTTGCTGGTGTCATATTCTGTCTGTGTGAACTTTGGTAAGTTTTCTAATCACCTGTGCCTCAGTTTCCTAACTTTTAAGTGCAAGTAGTAAAAGCAACTGTCTCCCAGGATTGTTGCAAGGATTAAATGAGAAAATATACAAAGAACATAGAGGAGGAGTTGGCACTAAGTGAGTGTTCAGTAAATGATGAATACACCATCATCATCATCATCTTCTGTATCATCAGCATTATTATCATGGGTGGGTTTTATCAGATGATAATGGTTGTATCCATCTTATAATGTTCCACTGCTAATTGTCCCAGGAAACAGTGTGAAAGAAGCCTGTGTACAGATGCTAAAAGTGTTTATTTCTAACACTATGAATCTAGGGTAATTGTGGGTGGCACCAGGGTATAAGCTGATTCTCTGGAAGAATAGTAAACTTCCTTCTATTGAAAAAGATGTATTAGTCAGCCCATTGTGTTTTTTGTTCTTGCCCTTATTACCAGAAAATTACAGGATGATCTTCAATCACAGTGACTATTAGTTTCTGTGATTAACATGCCTATTTCTTTTCCTCCTTATGGATTTGATTTTTTATTCATAAACTTAAAAGCACACACATTCTAAAATGTGTGTCCCTGGAAAAGACAGAAAGTTAGTTGACAGTTGTTTAATTCCTGAATTTATTCCAGTTAGTTAGTGTCTGCACTTCCTTCTAAAATTTAAACAATTTCGAAAGCATGGTCTCTATCTTGTTGTTTTTTGTTTTTTTTTTCATTTTTTCATTCATATGAAACTTGGATGAATGTGTCCAAAACACTAGACACTAAGGTTGCATAGTAATGAAGTACGAAGCCTCTATCTTTAATGGTATAGCATATAGCAGAGGACACAGTTAAAAAATAATAGTAATAATATCTATACTCTCTGTATGAACATGTAGGATCAGGAGAGTGGGCATTTCTTTATTATTAACTGCTTTACCTCTACTCCTAAAACAGTGCCTTGAATAGATTAGATGCTCAGTTAATATTTCTTTAATAAATTACTATGCCAAGTATTTTGCATATATTAAAAATATAAGATCTAACATTTATTGTGCAATTCATATCTATACACTATGCTCTGTACTTGGCATTTCAGCAATACTATGAGTCAGAAGCCATTATTAATGTTTTAAGACAGAAGTGCGCATCAAGGTCTTGAGAGGTTGAATAGTTCGCACGTGGTCATACAGCTCATAAGAGCCAGAGATCACTGCCTGGCTCCAGAGTCCGTAGCCTTAACCAGTACTGCCGTCTTTCACAGTGTCTTACCCTAACAGCACAGAGGTGGAGGGACTGTTGCCTCCCCTTTATGGGTAATGCAGCTGAGACTTCCTGAGGCAGGACTGTTTAGTGGAAAGGATGGTCATACTGACAACGCCAGGACTCCAGATGTGCACTCTTCCCACTCTACCTACCTAGCCTCTTAAGCACAGGGACACTAGATACACACATTCTAGTGAAACTCTGTACACATTTGCACTGGGACCTCGTCAGGTAGTCACAACTCTTGATCCTGTGACATGTGACATGTCTGCAGTAGGATACCTTTTGAATTAAGCTACACAGTTAACCCATCGGGGATGGAATTTGGTGTGAAACTTACAAGCTACCTGCTGATTTGAATTGGTCACCCTTTGCTACTCTGCTTAGTTCTTGCATAGTTATCCTCTAAACAGTAAGACAGTTTGTATTCTTATACAAAATTATAGAACATAGATGTGGTAGGTGGAATTCTAGATGGCCCCCTGGCCCCCCACCCTCTGTTTCCAAATCTTCCATAATTCCTCCCTGCCCCCCAGAGGGTGGGCAGAATTAAGGACTTGGTTGTAGAATATGACAAAGGTGAAGAGTTTCTGAAGACATAATTCAAGTCCCAAATCAGCAGACTTAGAGTGATTTAAAATGGAGCTCACACTGGGTGGGCTTGACTTAAGTGGAAGCCCTTAAGAAAGAGACTGGGCCATCCCTAAGTTCATAGACTGTCCTTAGAGACTTGATGAAGATTGTGGCCATGTTGGAGGGGGTCCACATGGCGAGGACATGGCAGATTCTAGGAACCATGGGCAGCCTCTGGGATCGATGAAAGCCAGAAAAAGTCCAGGGCCTTCAAGCACACAGGTCATGAAATTGAACCTGGCCAACAACCTGAATGATCATGAACAGAATTACCCCCTAGTCAAGTCTCTTCTTGATAATACAGCCTGGCTGATACCTTAGTTGCAGCCTTCAGAGCCTCTGACAGAGGAGTCAGCAAAGTTTTTGCTCATGCTCAGACATGGAAACAGAGAAAACTTGTGGTGGTGTAAGCTGCAACGTTTGTGGTAATTTCTTACACAGCAATGGCAAGCTAATACTTGTGCTTTAGTGACACATCAGTTGTAACCCACTATGGTTAGCCAATATCACCATTATGTCACTGGTTTTATTCCTATGGTTCCATTTCTCACAGGTAAGCTTTTGGATTCAGTAAGAAGTTAATATCCCATTTCCCCCTATCAGATAGACTAAAATTCAAACAGTTTTTTCCAAAGAAGCTGTTTTTCTTTTTAATTAATTAATTTATTTTAATTGGAGGCTAATTGCCTTACAATATTGTGGTGGTTTTTGCCATATGTGGACGTGAATCAGCCACCTGATTCACGATGTGTCCCCCATCCTGAATGCCCCTCCCACCTCCCTCCCCACCCCATCCCTCTGGGTTGTCCCAGAAGCTTTGAGTGCCATGCTTCATGTGTCAAATTTCCACTGGTCATCTATTTTACTTATGGTAAAATACAGGTTTCAATGCTATTCTCTCAGATCATCTGATCCTCGCCTTCTCCCACAGAGTCCAAAAGTCTGTCCTTTACATCTGTGTCTCTTTTGCTGTCTTGCATATAGGGTCGTCATTACCATCTTTCTAAATTCCATATATATGCTTTAATATACTGTACTGGTGTTTCTCTTTCTGATTTACTTCACTTTGTATAATAGGCTCCAGTTTCATCTGCCTCATTAGAACTGACTCAAACGTGTTATTTTTTATAGCTGAATAATATTGTATGTATGTACCACAACTTCCTTAAGCATTTGTCTGCTGATGGACATCTAGGTTGCTTCCATGTTCTAGCTATTGTAAACAGTGCTGCAATGAACATTGAGGTACATGTGTCTCTTTTGATTCTGGTTTCCTCTGTCTGTATGCACAGCAGTGAGATTGCTGGGTCGTATGTCAGTTCTATTCCCATATGGTAGTTCTATTCTTTTTTTTTAAGGAACCTCCACACTGCTCTCCATAATGGCTGTACTAGTTTGCATTCCCACTAACAGTGTAAGAAGGTTCCCTTTTCTCCACACCCTTTGCGGCATTTATTGTTTGTAGACCTTTTGATGACAGCCATTCTGACCAATGTGAGATGGTACCTCATTGTGGTTTTGATTTCATTTCACTGATAATGCATGATGTTGAGCATCTTTTCATGTGTTTGTTTGTCAGTGATCTGTATGTCTTCTTTGGACAAATGTCTGTTTAGTTCTTTGGCACATTTTTTGATTGGGGCATTTATTTTTTGGTATTGAGATGCATGAGATAATTGTATATTTTGGAGATTAATTCTTTGTCAGTTGTTTCATTTGCTATTATTTTCTACCATTCTGAAAGCTACCTTTTCACCTTGCTTATAGTTTCCTT
Organism: Cervus canadensis; assembly: GCF_019320065.1. Classification (NCBI taxonomy): domain Eukaryota; kingdom Metazoa; phylum Chordata; class Mammalia; order Artiodactyla; family Cervidae; genus Cervus; species Cervus canadensis. Next base: position 19,127,879 of record NC_057395.1, on the reverse strand, counting down.
TGTTGTGCAAAAATGTTTAAGTTTAATTAGGTCCCATAGGTCCCATTCAGTATGCCAGCAAATTTGGAAAACTCAGCCATGGCCACAGGACTGGAAAAGGTGAGTTTTCATTCCAATCCCAAAGAAAGGCAATGCCAAAGAATGCTCAAACTACCACACAATTGCACTCATCTCACATGTTAGCAAAGTAATGCTCAAAATTCTCCAAGTCAGGCTTCAACAGTATGTGAACCGAGAACTTCCACACGTTCAAGATGGATTTAGAACAAGAGATCAAATTGCCAACATCCATTGGATCATGGGAAAAGCAAGAGATCCCAGAAAACCATCTGCTTCTGCTTCACTGACTATGTCAAAGCCTTTGACTGTGTGGACCACAACAAACTGTGGAAAATTATTAATGAGATGGGAATACTAGAACATATTACCTGCCTTCTGAGAAACCTGTATGTGGGTCAAGAAGCAACAGTTAGAACCAGACATGGAACAATGGACTGGTTCCAAATTGTGAAAGGAGTAGGTCAAGGCTATATATTGTCACCCTGCTTATTTAACTTATATGCAGAGTACATCATGTGGAATGGAAGGATGGATGAAACATAAACTGGAATCAAGATTGCAGGGAGAAATATCAATAACCTCAGATATGCAGATGACACCACCCTTATGGCAGAAAGTGAAGAGCAACTGAAGAGCCTCTTGATGAAAGTGAAAGAGGAGAGTGAAAAGCTGGCTTAAAACTAAACATTCAAAAAACTAAGATCATGGCATCTGGTCCCATCACTTCATGGCAAATAGATGGGGAAACATCTATTTGTGGCAGGTCTTATTTTCTTGGGCTACAAAGTCACTGCAGATGGTGACTGCAGTCACAAAATTAAAAGATGCTTGCTCTTTGGAAGAAAAGCTATGACCAACCTAGACAGCATATTAAAAAGCAGAGACATTACTTTGCCAAGAATGGTCCATCTAGTCAAAGTTATGGTTTTTCCAGTAATCATATATGGATGTAAGAGTTGCTCATAAAGAAAGCTGAGCACTGAATAATTGATGCTTTTGAACTGTGGTGTTAGAGAAGACTCTTTAGAGTCCCTTGGACTGCAAGGAGATCCAACCAGTGCATCCTAAAGGAAATCAGTCCTGAATATTCATTGGTAGGACTGATGCTGAAGCTCCAATACTTTGGCCACCTTATGCAAAGAACTGACTCATTGAAAAGACCCTGATGCTGGTAAAGACTGAAAGCAGGAGGAGAAGGGGAGGACAGAGGATGAGATGGTTGGATGGCATCACTCACGCGATGGAAATGAGTTTGAGCAAGCTCTGGGAGTTGGTGATGGACAGGGAAGCCTGGCATGCTGAAGTCCATGGGATTGCAAAGAGTTGGACATTTCTGAGCAACTGAACTGAGGTGAACTGACGTCCCCTTTGTTTATTTTTTTTTTTTTAACTTCCATTACTCTGGGAGGTGGATCATGGAGGATCTCACTGTGATTTATGTCAGAGAGTGTTCTACCTATGTTTTCCTCTAAGGGTTTTATAATTTCTGGTCTTACATTTAGATCTTTAATCCATTTTGAGTTTATTTTTGTGTATGTTGTTAGAAAGTGTTCTCGTTTCATTCTTTTACAAGCAGTTGACCAGTTTTCCCAGCACCATTTGTTAAAGAGAATTTTTTCTCTCCATTGTCTATTTTTGCCTCCTTTGTCAAAGATAAGGTGTCCATAGGTACGTGGATTTATCTCTGGGCTTTCTATTTTGTTCCATCGATCTATATTTCTGTCTTTGTGGCTGTACCATACTGTCTTGATTACTGTAGCTTTTTAGTATAGTCTGAAGTCAGGCAGGTTGATTCCTCCAGTTCCATTCTTCTTTCTCAAGATCTGTTTGACTATTCAAAGTTTTTTGTGTTTTCGTACAAATTGTGAAATATTTGTTCTAGTTCTGTGAAAAATACTGTTGTAGCTTGGTAGGGATTGCACTGAATCTATAGATTGCTTTGGGTAATATCCTCATTTTCACTACATTGATTCTTCCAATCCATGAACATAGTATATTTCTCCATCTATTTGTGTCATTTTTTATTTCTTTCATCAGTGTTTTATAGTTTTCTATATATAGGTCTTTTATTTTTTTAGCTAAATTTTTGCTGAAGTATTTTATTCTTTTCATTGCAATGGTGAATGGGATTGTTTCCTTAATTTCTGTTTTCTCATTGTTAGTGTATAGGAATGCTAGGGATTTCTGTGTATTAATTTTGTATCCTTCAATTTTACTATATTCATTGATTAGCTCTACTAATCTTCTGGTGGTGTCTTTAGGGTTTTCTATGTAGAGGATCGTGTCATCTGTAAACAGAGAGAGTTTTGCTTCTTCTTTTCCAATCTGGATTCTTTTTATTTCTTTTTCTTCTCTGATTGAAGCTGTGCATTTTGAAATACCATTATTGTGGTTGACTAACTCCAGGTGAAAAGATGAACTATAATAAGATTTCAAGTATCTCTAAGGATACATTAGAAAAAATGCTAGATGATCCCTAGATGAGTTGGATTAAGTTTCATTTCCATATGAGAAAGATAATGATGTGTTTTTCTACTTCTTTTGAAAGCTCCCTCTATGTGAGTACATACATTAAATTTTTTTTAATCAATGCCTATTTCTGCTTCACTAAATCTAGAAACCTCACTTTGTGTTCAGAAAAACAGGCAAGCAAGCACTTCAAGGCAATGCTTTTGCTTTGTTACTACACTGGAAGAGGTTTGTAATTTTTAAAAAATCTGTTATCATCTAATATGTTTCTGTTCCTTCTCTCCTTCTTCTCTCTCCCCTCCCCCATCATCTCTCAGATCTTAATATCTGTTAGCTCCCTTCCATGCAGTCCTCCCCAATTCTAGACTTACATACTTCTAGCTCCAAATTCGAGAAAGAGCCCTGGTTCCTTTTGCTCTAACAAGAACCCTGGTGTACCTTTCCTTGGACCATCTTATATCATGGGCCAACCGTTGACCTAGTCACTGTCCATGGGCTTTGATGATCTGGTAGGCTGGCTTGAAATCCAATCCCTTCCTTGTAGCCAGAAGCAAAGTTAATCAAAATCATGTGGACTGGAGTTCTGTTTGCAAATAAAAGGAAATGAATGAAAATTTTCTTTAACTGAAAAGACTTCCAAAAAACAGAAGTTTTTTCAAGGGGTGGAAGTTGAAAAACATATTTAGAATCATCTGAACGTTTTGTTGGAGTTAGGGTTAGAAGAAAGAGCATTCCAAAGAGCCTATTTACTAAAATATTAATATCACTTACTAGTATAGGAAGAGAAAACTCCATTAGTTGAGTAGAAGAGATTAGAAACTATTCAGATAGGCATGACTCATTTAGAATGCCTGCACTGAATGCTAATTTGTTATAAAACTATTGTTTCAGAAATGTTTTTAATAACCTATATACAGACACATGAACACACATCTTATTGTCCTTAGTGCATTTGATATATATTTATCAAATAGCCAGTCATCTAGTAGAGTGAAAGCCTATTGAATTCACATCAATTTATTCTCTCTGATGTGTCTATTTCTAGCAGTATTTTGTATTATCATGAACATTTCTGAGCCAAGATGGCTAATAAAAATGTGCATATGTTAGCTGTGGCAATGTGCACAAAAATGGAAAAGAAAATTATCCAATTTGATGTTAAATACCACTTTTACTGGGCCTTTGGGTGCTCTCAAGATGATTATCAATAAATACTAAGTAAAATTACCAATTTTATAGTTATTAGGTATTAGGGAAAATCTTTGAGAACTTAGTAGGTCATATACACATTGTTACAACCCTAGAGGATGGACAGCTGGAGGAAAAGAAATTATCCATAGGTGATACTGAGATTGCATCTCTTTGTAGACTATACAGACCATGCAATGTTTGAATGTGGTGCATTCAAACATAAGTAAATTACATGAATAATTTTAGCACTTTATATATTTATAAATATCTTCTATTTCATATATTTGTTATTTAAAGAATTATTTATGTATTTTATATGTCTATATTACATTTTATTTTTTATATATTAGTATTTTATATATGTATGCATTGAGAAGGAAATGGCAACCCACTCCAGCATTCTTGCCTAGAAAATCCCATGGATGGAGGAACCTGGTGGGCTACTTTCCATGGGGTCACAAAGAGTCAGACACAACATGTGTATGCATAATTTCATATATGTTTAGTTTTGGTAGTTAAGCATGAGATGGTTGGATGGCATCACTGATTCAATAGATGCGAGTTTGAGCAAACTCTGGGAGACAGTGAAGGACAGGAAGCCTGGTGTGCTATAGTCCATGGGGTTGCAAAGAGTTGGACATAACTGAGCAACTGAACAACAACAACATAAGTGACATTTCCAATTAATTGGGAAATTGTATCTTCTGTAAGAGTTTTGGGCAAAATCTTTGTATTTTATTATGTTTATATGTAATGCAATTAATTTCGGCACCCTGCCTTACACTATATAAATAAATAAGTTCCAGAAGGAATAAATGTATACAACATTGAGGGAAATCCAAAATTACTAGAATATATAGAAAATATGTTTATATTTGTGGAGGGGGAGAAGATATTTCTAGACATAATATAAAACTCAGAAATCAGAAAGGAAAACACAGACAGGTTGTCTGCTTAGCATTATTGAATGTTTGTTTGGCCAGTCATGCTCAGTCGTGTGTTCAGTTGTGTCTGACTCGTTGTGACCCCGTGGACTGCAGCCTGCCAGACTCCTCTGTCCATGGAATTTAACAGGCAAGAAATACAGAAGTGGATTGCCATTTCCTATTTCAAGGAATCTTCCTGACCCAGAGATCAAACCCACATCCCAACCCAGAGATCGTCTCCTGCATTGACAGGCAGGTTGTTTACCACTGAGCCACCTGAGAAGCCCAAAGATGCAGCAGACAAAGGTAAAAGACAGGTTATAGATTGAAATAAAACCTTATGAGATATATAGATAGATATAGATATATATGGCTCAAATCAACAGGAAAGGAGGTTCTTGGGCATCTCAGTGCAAGCCTCACTGTCTCCTGGCCACAAGGTCTTTCAGGAATCAGTTCCTTCTGCCTCTGGCTGGATGCTCTGAGGTCTGCCTTTCTATGGTTTCTGTACAGGAATCCTTCCCAGAGGATCCTTGGGACCCAGCTCATCTCCTTGCTTCTTAAGCAGCCACAAAATTCTCAGTCCTCACCCCAAACCACAAGGAGAGTGTCTGTTACGCAGTGACCACTGGCTGTCTCATCTGGCCCTGAGGTGAAGGAAACCACATCCCCTGCTCTTCCTAAGGAACTTGGCACAGCACTCCTGACCTTACATGTGCCCTCCAGACGCTGGCTGTTTGTTCTCTGGTTGTTGACTTCACTCCAGAAAGAAAACTAGGGAGAAAAGAGGGTCAGAACACACTGTCAGAAGACCAGGTTCTTCAGATCCCCCTCTCAACAGTAATTTCTGAGCATCTCTTGAGAGCCTGTAAGGTTCACTTAAACTACCTTAGCATCCCCAGTGCTTTGCATAGAGCTGACATGCAGTCAGTATTTTGGCAAGACTGAGCAAACAATTTAACCTTTAACAGACAGCAAATTGCCGGCTCCCTCTGTCTTTTCCATCCACAGGATTCAGAGTCAGTGGCTGAAGTAGCTGTGGTAGAGATGTCAGGCTTTGAGGTGGACAGTGGCGCACTGGTGTGTTTCTTATGACCAAGGATTCTTTTACTGACCCTTTCCAAACAATACCTAAAACAGAAAGCTCTTCTTTTAAAGCCTTCAAGAGATAGCAGGATGTAATTTTCTCCTAAATACATAAATACAATCAACATAAGTTTACTATTTCAGAAGAAAAACTGTGCTACATAAATACTCAGATTCTTAAACAAGGAAGCTGGATTTTCTGTCAGAAATTTTTTTCAAAGGTGTATATGGCTCATACTATTCAGACCACATCCCAAGCAGGTCTTTACTATTCTTTAAAGTCACAACTTGGCATTTGGATATTTATTTATTTATTCATTTATTTTTATTAGTTGGAGGCTAATTACTTTACAATATTGTAGTGGGTTTTGTCATACATTGACATGAATCAGCCATGGATTTACATGTGTTCCCCATCCTGATGCCCCCTCTCACCTCCCTCCCCATCCCATCCTTCTGGGTCTTCCCAGTGCACCAGCCCTGAGCACTTGTCTCATGCATCCAACCTGAGCTGGTGGTCTGTTTCACACTTGATAATAAACATGTTTCAGTGCTATTCTCTCAGATCATCCCACCCTCGCCTTCTCCCACAGAGTCCAAAAGTCTGTTCTATACATCTGTATCTCCTTTTCTGTCTTGCATATAGGGTTATCGTTACAATCTATTTAAATTCCATATATATGTGTTAGTATACTGTATTGGTGTTTTATCTTTCTGGCTTACTTCACTCTGTATAATGGGCTCCAGTTTCACCCATCTCATTAGAACTGATTCAAATGTATTCTTTTTAATGACTGAGTAATATTACATTGTGTATATGTACCATAGCTTCCTTATCCATTCATCTGCTGATGGGCATCTAGGTTGCTTCCATGTCCTGGCTATTATAAACAGTGCTGCGATGAACATTGGGGTGCACGTGTCTCCTTCAGTTCTGGTTTCCTCGGTGTGTATGCCCAGGAGTGGGATTGCTGGGTCATATGGCAGTTCTATTTCCAGTTTTTTAAGAAATCTCCACACTGTTCTCCATAGCGGCTGTACTAGTTTGCATTCCCAGCAACAGTGTAAGAGGGTTCCCTTTTCTCCACACCCTCTCCAGCATTTATTGCTTTTAGACATTTGGATAGCAGTCATTCTGACTGGCGTGAAATGGTACCTCTTTGTGGTTTTGATTTGCATTTCTCTGATAATGAGTGATGTTGAGCATCTTTTCATAAGTTTGTTAGCCATCTGTAAGTCTTCTTTGGAGAAATGTCTGTTTAGTTCTTTGGCCCATTTTTTGATTGGGTCATTTATTTTTCTGGAATTGAGCTGTAGGAGTTGCTTGTTTATTTTTGAGATTAATCCTTTGTCTGTTGCTTCATTTGCTATTATTTTCTCCCATTCTGAGGGCTGTCTTTTCACCTTGCTTATAGTTTCCTTTGTTGCGCAAAAGCTTTTAAGTTTCATTAGGTCCCATTTGTTTATTTTTGCTTTTATTTCCAATATTCTGGGAGGTGGGTCATAGAGGATCCTGCTGTGGTTTATGTTGGAGAGTGTTTTGCCTATGTTCTCCTCTAGGAGTTTTATAGTTTCTGGTCTTACATTTAGATCTTTAATCCATTTTGAGTTTATTTTTGTGTATGGTGTTAGAAAGTGTTCTAGTTTCATTCTTTTACAAGTGGTTGACCAGTTTTCCCAGCACCACTTGTTAAAGAGGTTGTATTTTTTCCATTGTATATCCTTGCCTCTTTTGTCGAAGATAAGGTGTCCATAGGTATGTGGATTTATCTCTGGGCTTTCTATTCTGTTCCATGGATCTATATTTCTGTCTTTGTGCCAGTACCATACTATCTTGATGACTGTGGCTTTGTAGTATAGCCTGAAGTCAGGCAGGTTGATTCCTCCAGTTCCATTCTTCTTTCTCAAGATTGCTTTGGCCATGGATTGGAAGAATCAATATTGCAAAAATGACTATAACACCCAAAGCAATTTATAGATTCAATGAAACCCCTATGAAGCAACCAACAGTATTTTACACAGAACTAGAACAAATAATTTCACAATTTTTATGGAAATACAAAAAACCTCGAATAGCCATTTGGATATTTAGATGTATGACATTTAGATATTTAGGTAGATGATATGTGGATAGGAGATCTGTAAATAAAACTTGAATCTTTTCTGATATTGTCCTCTTTCATTATGTTTTCTAAATTCTGCCTTAAATTTTATTTAAATCTTTCCCCACTTTTTTTGACTGGCTAGATTTTTTTTTTCTTTTCTTTTATACTTATCTACCAAAGTTCTTACAGTTTTAAAAATTTTACTCTGACTAAATCATCCCTTGTTCACTTTTGAAATTATCATGACTTTTACTTTCTATTTTATTTTAAAGTATCTTAGAGATTTGCTAGTTTATTTGTGGGGACATATATATTATTTTGTTAATTGTACAGGACTGATTCATATAAAGGATCATATTAGTTTCAAAGCATGTTGTGCTAAAGAACCGATGGGATCCTGAAAAACAGCATTTCACATATTCAGAGCTTTCATTAGAGCATTTGAAATAGAAGCTGATCACATCAAGGTCACCATGAAATGGGATGATTTAAATTAGCTGTATTTGGACAGAAATGCCTTGTACTTGAAAGCCAGCAATCAATCAGTGACTGGAAAACATATCTCTAAAGCTGGAAAATCATTTTAATGGTGACCAAGATTTTGCTGGTAAAAAAGCCTTAAACATTTGAGAATCCCATAGTTAATATTATTATAGATGATGATAAATAAGGATTTATCATTTTTATTGTTGTTTTCATTCTTCAAAAAACTTTGAACTATTTTATTCACATTTTATTGTCCAAGAAAACTGCTTAACAGTTATAGCTGGTACACTGAAAAGAGAAGGAGAACTCAGAGCAAAGGTGTCCCCAGGGAGTCCTTGTTTTCTGGACTTTCCACAGGAATTGACTGCTACAGTTGTTTCTTCTCACCCTTTTAACCAGTAGACTACTTTTCTCTTCAGGGCTTACTCATGTTTCCTAATATATGGGAAGTCTGTGTATTACAGCTAGCACACAGCTACAAAATTAACACAGTTGCACTGTTTTACAGTAGAGAGACTTTAAAACAGGACAAATTCAAAAGTCTTTGCTGTCATTCAATAGTCCTTTCAAAAAAAGCATCTGATACAAGAAATCTGATTGTATCCCTGCAAATAAATAGCTACATCTCTTGATTACCATGTTGCAATTGTTATTATTGTATACAGTTCAGTTCAGTTGCTCAGTCTTGTTCAACTCTTGCAAGCCCATGGACTGCAGCATGCCAGGCTTCCCTGTCAATCACCAACTGCTGAAGTTTACTCAAACTCATGTCCATCAAATCAGTGATGCCATCCAACCATCTCATCCTCTGTCATCCCCTTCTCCTCCTGCTTTCAGTCTTTCCCAGCATCAGGGTCTTTTCTAGTGAGTCAGTTCTTTGCATCGGGTGGCCAAAGTATTGGAGTTTCAGCTTCAGTATCAGTCCTTCCAATGGATATTCAGGACTGACTTCCTGATTGACTGGTTGGACCTCCTTGCAGTCCAAGAGACTCTCAAGAGTGTTCTCCAACACCATAGTTCAAAACATCAATTCTTCAGTGCTCAGCTTTCTTTATACTACAACTCTCACATCCATAACATGACTACTGGAAAAACTGTAGCTTTGGCTAGACGGAATTTAGTTGGCAAAATAATGTCTCTGCATTTTAATATGCTGTCTAGGTTGGTCATAGCTTTTCTTTCAAGGAGCAAGTGTCTTTTAATTTCATGGCTGCAGTCATCATCTGCAGTGATTGTAGATCCCAAGAAAATGTTTCCCCATCTATTTGTCATGAAGTGATGGGACCGGATGCCATGATCTTAGTTTTCTGAATGTTGAATTTTAAGCCAAAGGTAAGTCATTGTTTCTAACTGTTGATTATACAATTAAGGCAGTGTCACCATTTTTTCATTGACTTTGAGCATGGTTAGTTCTGCCGAATTTGAATGAAAATTTTTACCCATGTGATTCTCTTTAATAAAAAGAATAAATTCAGAGTTAGATGGTAGTAGTCGACATCTGTAGGAAAGTATCAATTTCAAGCTTACAGACCATAATAGGATACTTACAAAAGAGCCTGACAAGAAAGGTCATCAACTGAAGACTTCCTGGATATGACATAAATTTCTAAAGGGTAGAGAAATTGGCTACAAGAGAGAATTGCTTTGAGTGAATTTTCCAACCAACACCTTTGATACTTTGCAGTGTAGTTGTTGCAAGATAATCTGATCACAGAGTAAGGAATTTAATCAGGGTAATTCCAACTCATGTCAATAGGAAATAAACACTCCTTAATCTGGAGGTTTGCTGAGTAACTTAACATTTCTCTAAATATAGATGGTTATGCATGAACACTTGGAAGTATGTTTCGTTACTAATAAACCAAGCAGATATGAAACATGAGCAATGGCCAAACAGGACAGGAGATGGCTCTGAAAATGTTCATTTTTCCAGTAGGAGTAAGAATTCCTAAAGGGGAGGTAGGGGATGGAATTGTCTTCAAATTCTGGTTGAAGACAGGACCATTCCCGTTGGCTTGCTTAGCTATGAAGCTGTCTATATTGGAAATTTTTCTTAAACCAATTTAATTATCAGTACAGGAGGATTAGTTGAGCAGTAACAATAAGGTACCTTATGTTTACCTGTTATATAATTAATATAAGGAAGCACTGTATCAAGATAAATGAATGTGGGAAAACATAAAGATTTGATTTTAAGAAGTATACTTTGTTCTAGTTCTGATTTCATATAGAAGAAAATAAGATAAGACACATTGATTATAACTGAATTTTATTTTGAGAGTTTCCTAAAGAAGTCTGTATGTATCTTAAATACTTAATTTGCCTCTTTATTTTTTAGAATAAATTCCTGATTTAAAAAAAAATTAAGTCCAGTTCAACAAATAGCTATATTAAAAGTTTAGTGAAAGCCCAAATCAAAAGTATCTTCTTTTGCAACTAATTCAGTAGATCTTTCTTGACATCAGTTATCAAGATATATAATATTATCTATTCAATTCTTCTTGGTTTTATTGATGAAACTTGGGAGATTCAAGTACTTCTGCCATGCTGTAGAAAAACTAGTAAAACCGCCAAACATAAAAAACCAAGCATGCTGGGATAATACCATTTAATTATGAAATAGCTACTGAGTCATTTTTATTTTCTTGAACATTAGTACAACCCAAAAAGACTCAGTAAAGCTGTTTTCCAGAGAACAGGAAAAAATTGCATTTGACATTTTGATTCTAAAAGTGCTTTGTGAAGTTTAATGCAAATGGCACTTGATGGTGGGTCCCGGCCTTGGCCTATATTTTTCTCTAGGATTGTTGGCTGTTGTGGAAGAGGCCAGTTCCTGCATCTCGATGGGATGAGACCCCTGATTTTTACCTGGTAATGGAAGAGTATGTGATTCAATATCAATTTAAAAATCACATTTACCAATGTGATAAAGAAATTGGCAAGAAAGTTTTTGACCGTTAGCCAAACTGTAGAAGGGACAGATGCTGATTTTTCACTCTTTGCTGCTTCCCACTCATTTTGCCTCCCCTGAAGTCAAATCTCCACTGTTGTCTTCTTGGCTACTTGCCCTAGGATGATGACTCTTGGGGAAAGTTTGAGTTTGACCAGGAGGAAACCCATCAGGCTATTGGAGGGCAGGGGGAGGGAAATGCCGGGTGTTTATCAGCTACTACCCTCTCCTCGCACTGGTGGAATATCTCCTCACCTGTATCTCCCCAAAGGCAGCCCGCCTTTTATGGCTGCAGCTCTAACCACATACAGTCCCTCTTTTCTCATCATACCTCTCCTTCCACTTCACCCGTCTGTTCAGACCCAGCTCCCCACAGGGACTCATCCCGCCTATAGCAGCTTTCCTTATTGGCTGTCCTAACCTGCCTAGAACACTGAGTTCTATGCCTTCATTAAAGTCTCTTCACTTCATATATATTCTGATTAAAATCGGGAGGGGTGCATGAGGGGCTGGGATCTTGACTAATATGGGGTTTTTAAGTCCCTTGTTTGGGAATACTTAGACAAGAACAAAATGAACATTAAGAAACTGCAAGAGTAGGTCATTTAGCCAAGTAAATTAGTATCTCTTTGTGTAGTCATCCCCAGTGAATGGGTGTTTATGATGGCTTATATCTCAGGATTATAACCTTCTTTTTCTTCTGAGCAATTATTTTTACCAAGAAAGCCTATGAAGCCATCATTGGAAGATGTCATTTTCAAATGTTATATGATACACAATTTTGGAAATGCAGTTAATTCAATGAATATTCAAAGAGGTCTCAATGATCTAGAATCCTGGATATGTAGAATTGGAGTTGCATTGAAATTGGACACAAATTGCAATGTGCATATATGCATGTCAACATACTGAGTGAATTGTTTTGATCATAAATCTAGTGTGAGTAACTGTGATTTGGTTGTTTAGAAGTATTCATCACATTCTAGGCATCATTAAAAGAAATAAAAAACCGGCTATACTCAGTACCAACCAGACCACAGCTGGAGACATACTTCTAGTTTGGCTTACTCCCATGAACAGGTAAACAAACAAGAAGGCTGTATAGCAAATGGTTCCAGACAGAGAATTTGAGTGCTGGATTTTGGTGGCCTAGGTTTTACTCTCAGCTCCCTCACTTACTGGCTGTGAAATTTGGGACAGAAGGCTACCTCATATTCCTCTTCTCTGAAGACCTCAAGACATAATGATTAAAATTACATAAAGCTGTGCTGACCACATACTCTATAAATACTCTACAAATTTTACCTAGAATACTACTGATAATCACTAAGGTGTGAATGGTCTGCAAACCAAGTTACATGAGAAACAGTCCAGGATATTGGGGAGAGTTTTGTTTCTGGTTGAAAAGACATACTGAAGAGTGAAGTTGGCTTTATGAAAATGTGAAAGATTGTTCAATAGGAAAGATGTTCTGGAGAGTCAGAAGGAGACACTGAAAATTTCAGGAATGTCATTTTGCCCATCATCACAAATACCTTTCTAGTTTCCTGATGTCCAGCAAGAAACAGACTAATGAAAGTCTTTTTGTCATTGTCAGTAAAACTGGATAATTACTATCTGGAATATGATTTTAGCAGGAAATCCTGTAGTAAAGATAGGACACAGAAAGATGAACACCGCAGATTGGTAGGTGCCCAATATGCTCCTTGAGATCAGTGGAGAAATAACTCCAGAAAGAATGAAGAGATGGAGCCAAAACAAAATCAATACCCAGTTGTGGATATCATGGGTGATGGAAGGAACATCTGATGCTGTAAAGAGCAGTATTGCACAGGAACCTGGAATGTTAGGTCCGTGAATCAAGGTGAATTGGAACTGGTCAAACAGGAGATGGCAAGAGTGAACATAAATATTTTAAGAATCAGCTAACTAAAATGGACTAGAATGGGTGAATTTAACTCAGATGACCATTATATCTACTACTGTGGGCAAGAATCCCTTAGAAGAAATGGAGTAGCCATCTTAATCAACAAAAGAATGCAAACTGCAGTACTTGGGTGCAATCTCAAAAACAACAGAATGATCTCTGTTTGTTTCCAAGGCAAACCATTCAATTTCTCAGTAATCCAAGTCTATACCCCAAACAGTAATGCTGAAGAAGCTGAAGTTGAACAGTTCTATGTGGACCTACAAGACCTTCTAGAAATAACACCGCAAAAACTTGTCCTTTTCATTATCGGGGACTGGAATGCAAAAGTAGGAAGTCAAGAGCTACCTGGAGTAATAGGCAAATTTAGCCTTGGAGTATAAAATGAAGCAGGACAAAGGCTAAGAGAGTTTTGCCAAGAGAATGCAATGGTCATAGCAAACACCCTCTCTCAACAACACAAGAGAAGACTCTACACATGGACATCACCAGATGGTCAATACCGAAATCAGATTGATTATATTGTTTGCAGCCGAAGATGGAAAAGCTCTATACTGTCAGTAAAAACAAGACTAGGAGCTGACTGTGGCTCAGATCATGAACTCCTTATTGCTAAATTCAGACTTAAATTGAAGAAAGTGGGGAAAATCACTTTGATTTAGATATGACCTAAATCAAATCCTTTATTATTATACAGTGGAAGTGGAAAATGAATTCAAGGGATTAGATCTGATAGATAGAGTGCCTGAATATCTATGGACAGAGGTTTGTGACATTGTACAGGAGGCAGTGATCAAGACCATCCCCAAGAAAACAAAATGCAAAAAGGCAAAATGGTTTTCTGAGGAGGCCTTACAGATAGCTGAGAAAAGAAAAGACATGAAAAGCAAAGGAGGAAAGGAAAGATATACTCATTTGAATGCAGAGTTCCAAAGAATAGCAAGGAGAGATAAGAAAGCCTTTCTCAGTGAGTAGTGCAAAGAAATAGAGGAAAACAATAGAATGGGAAAGACTAGAGACCTCTTTAAGAAAATTATACATAGGGAACATTTCATGCAAAGATTAGCACAATAAAGGACAGAAATGGTATGGACCTAATAGAAGCAGAAGATATTAAGAAGAGATGGCAAGAATACACAGAGCTCAGTTCAGTTCAGTCACCCAGTCATGTCCAACTCTTTGCAAATACACAGAAGAACTATACAAAAAATATCTTCATGAAACAGATAACCATGATGGTGTGATCACTCACCCAGCCCGACATCCTGGAATGTGAAGTCAAGTGGGCCTTAGAAAGAATCACTAGGAACAAAGCTAGTGGAGGTGATGGAATTACTGCAGGGCTATTTCAAATTCTAAAGGATGATGCTGTGAAAGTGCTGCACTCAATATACCGCAAAATTTGGGAAACTCAGAAGTGGCCACAAGACTAGGAAAGGTCAGTTTTCATTCCAATCCCAAAGAAAGGCAATGCCTAAGAATGTTCAAACTACCACAGAATTGTACTCATCTCACATGCTAGCCAGAGAAGGCAATGGCACCCCATTCCAGTACTCTTGTCTGGAACATCCCAAGGACGGAGGAGCCTGGTGGGCTGCCGTCTCTGGGGCTGCACAGCATCGGACACGACTGAAGTGACTTAGCAGCAGCAGCAGCAGCACGTGCTAGCAAAGTAATGCTCAAAATTCTCCAAGCCAGGCTTCAACAGTATGTAAACTGTGCACTTCCAGATGTTCAAGCTGTATTTTAAAAAGGCAGAGGAACCAGAGATCAAATTGCCAACATCTGTTGGTTCATCAAAAAAGCAAGAGAGTTCCAGAAAAATATATACTTCTGCTTTATTGACTATGCCAAAGTCTTTGGCTGTGTGGATCACAACAACTGTGGAAAATTCTTCAAGAGATGGGAATACCATACCACCTTACCTGCCTCCTGAGAAATCTGTAGGCAGGTCAAGAAGCAACAGTTAGAACTGGATGTAGAACAACAGACTGGTTCCAAATCAGGAAAGGAGTACATCAAGGCTGTATATTGTCACCCTGCTTATTTTATTTATATGCAGAGTACATCATGAGAAATGCTGGGCTGGATGAAGCACAGATGGAATCAAGATTTCTGGGAAAAATATCAATAACCTCAGATATGCAGATGACACCACCCTTATGGTAGAAAGCAAATAAGAACTAAAAAGCCTCTTGATGAAAATGAAAGAGGAGAGTGAAAAAGTTGACTTAAAACTCAACATTCAGAAAACTAAGATCATGGCATCTGGTCCCATCACCTCATGGCAAATAGATGGGGAAACAATGCAAACAGTGACAGACTTTATTCTTGGGGGGCTCCAAAATCACTGCAGATGGTGCTTACAGCCATGAAATTAAAAGACACTTGCTCCTTGGAAGAAAAGCTATGACCAACCTAGACAGCATATTAAAAAGCAGTGACATTACTTTACCAACAAAGGTCAACATAGTCAAGGCTATGGTTTTTCCAGTGGTCATGTATGGATGTGAGAGTTGGACTATAAGGAAAGGCGAGCACCAAAAAATTGATGCTTCTAAACTGTGGTGTTGGAAAAGACTCTTGAGAGTCCCTTGGACTGCAGGGAGATCCAACTAGTCCATCCTAAAGGAATCAGTCCTGAATATTCATTGGAAGGACTGTTGCTGAAGCTGAAACTCTAATACTTTGGCCACCTGATGGGAAGAACTGACTCATTGGAAAAGATCCTGATGCTGGGAAAGATTGAAGGCAGGAGGAGAAGGGGATGACAGATGGTTGGATGGCATCACTGACTTGATGTACATGAGTTTGGGTAAACTCACGGAGTTGGTGATGGACAGGGAAGCCTGGCATGCTGCAGTTCATGGGGTTGCAAAGAGTTGGACACGACTGAGTGACTGAACTGAACTGAATCTGTAATAAAGGCTGGCATGGGGGAGGGGCATGACAGAAGGAAAAGGTGACAAGATGACCTTTATTTCCTCTTGGGACTCTGTGATTTACAAGTCTAGTGTGTTGGAGAGAATATCAGGAAAATGGCTGCAACCTTTGTTTGTATTCATGTTGCCTTCTTCACATCAGCCCTTTGGCAGTTGTCCTGAGACGTGTTGTCCCAACAAGGCCTGACAATCCCAGTTATATTTTCCTGTGAAGGGGATTTTGCCTGCTCTATTTTCCTTTGGGTGGCACACAATGACTTCTGTGTCACCATCTTTGCAGACTTCTTCAAGAAACTGTATTTGGTGCTAGTAGCTCACTGACTTGGAACAAACCCCTTTGAAAAGGGATTTGTCTTCTTGACCAGAATGAAAAATGTATTGAGTGGGAAAAACAGCTCACAGTGTTTGTGTTTTCCTTTTGGCCTCACCAGGTATTTTTACCCTGATGGAGCAGCCTCTGGAAACCTGTGGCACACATCAGTCTTGCATCTATTTCTGTTTGTACCATTAGGAATTGATAATTACAGCTTTTCAAAGATACTCAGCACATGACATATTTTTGGTGAAAGCAGAGCTTTTGTGTGGAAAAGTGGCTAATGTACTTTCAAGTAAATCTGTAGATGTGTTATGTTTAGGAGGCAGCAGAAGAGATCTGAGCTGGCAGAGTAATTGCTGTGCTGGGGCACCACTGAAGACAAACATGCACCCAAGACCGTGAACACCCTGTCTTATATAAACTTGTTTCATCATCCAGGTGGAAATAGCATGTCTACCATTTCTGGTCAAATCTGGAGAAAATGTCAATGTAATATCTCAAGGGTAATTCATTTGTGAAAAATGAGCATCCTTTCTACTGACTATTTCTTTTTGGAGGAACATTTTTAGCTTTTCTGCCCTGTCTGGATTTTAGCTGTATGTATGAGTGGTGATGGAAAAAAAAGTAAAGAGATGGCTCTAACACAAATCAGTCTCAACTACTGAGGTCAACAGGCTTCTAGTTAAGAAAGGAGTTTTAATCTGTGGAGAGGCAGGGCACAAGCCTCTGGATAGGCTGGACTTGGAGCTCCCTTTCTTTCCTAATCTTTTCTGATTCCATAGCATAGCAACTTCCAGGGAGTGTGACATTTCATAACCCATCAATAGGCTATTTCAAATGCCAACTAAAGGGAAAAGGAGCATAGAATAGACTTCAGGGAAAATTAAAGTAAAAAGACTAAAAGTATTTGGATACATTTTCTCGGCTTGGTGAGCATTTCTGGTGATCAAAAAAGATGTTTAGAAATATTTCTTTAGGGAAATGAAAGCAATTCATTTCCCTTGAACGCTTCCTATATGCCAGGTCCTCTATCAGACACTTTATGTGCATTGTAGATTCTATTATTATCACCATTTTATTGATGAGGAAACTGCAGATTATAGATAATCCGTAGCAGTGTCATGGAACTGACACTAAACAAACACTATTTCAGCTACTATTTCGTCCTTCATCTCTATAACTGATGGTAGTGATTCACCATTCATTCTTGGCCCCTAGACATTGGAGCGAATGTCACAGACAGTTCATTGCATATCACCAACACCTCACTTCTAGTGCATGTGGGAGGTTAGAGACCAGTCAGTGGGGAGGTGCAACATAGAATACAGGGAAGTTAACATCCTCGAAGGACAGCCTTCAACCAGTGGAATGATAGGAGATATTTTTTGGGTAAACTTACAGGCGGTCTATCCCCTAAGAGAATACTTCTTAGGCACAGTTTCTGAGAATGTTACCAGTAGGACTGAGCCACCACTCAATGCACAGTGGAAATAAACTCAGTCTCATATCCTTCATCAATCATTTTTCCTTCCCTATCTCATTGTCCGCAGCCCTCTTTTCTACTTCTGAGATCACCTCCAAAATAAACTTTCTGCACTCACATCCTTGTGAAGATCCTATTCTGTGAGAAACTAAGACATACCCTAATTACATGTAATTGCTCTTTTGTCACAGCCATAACCCCACTAAGGGACTACAACGTCCGTTGCACCGTGGCGTCGACTTCACAAAACCTAAGTTAATGGGGGATTATGTCTATGGCATCAAACCTCTAATTATATAAAAATTAATATATTGAACTTTGCTCTTTGAAATTCAATTATTCAATAAAATAAAAGAGAATATTTACCCTTTGAAATCTTCAAAAAGCCTAATGATTTAGCAGGAATATTTCAAGATCATTTTTCTAGGCTTCCTACCAGCCCCTTCCTGAAAGTGTCTGCTGTTTATTTCCTTTGTGGTCTTAGATGAGTCAGAGATTGTAGGTGAAATGATTGTCTTCTCATTTCTTTTGAAAAATTGCATGCCAAATCTCTTTCCACATACTTCAAACCTAATATTTAGATCTAATGGATTAAAATAGCTACAAAAAGTTTTATTGAAAGTAGTGAACAAAATAATCACATATGTTTTTCTTTCAATTTCTTGTCAATCTCTGAAATTAATGGACAGGTAGAAACATCCATTGGGACCATTTATTTTCTTTGAAATTTCTGGGCTCTGTGTTATCTTCCATTGCATTGGGACCATTTTTGGATTTTTTTTTTCCTTACATGAAAAAAGTACAGTTCTGGAGTGATAAAACTTGTCCACAGTTGTCACATCAAAATTCTACAAATGTACCACTATTTTCATCTTTTCTTTCTTTAGTCTCTGTTCCTCTGGTATCTGGTGACTTTGCTTTATGCTTGAAGAAGAGTACTGGATTATGCATACCTTTTTCCCTTAGCCTTTAGAAAGCAGGCTTCTTTTTAAGGACTCTGTTTTTAGTAAAGCAGCCACCAGAGATTCTACATTTTGTGCCAACAATGAGTCTACCTGGAAGATTTTCTTTGAGAAATTCTACCATCCTCCACTAATCCTCCACTAATGACTCAATGAAAGTGAAAGTGAAAGCGACTAACACTTTGTCATGTCCTACTTTTTGCGACTCCATGGACTGTAGGCTGTCAGGCTCCTCTGTCCATGGGATTCTCCCGGCAAGAATACTGGAGTGGGTAAAAATAAGAACTGGTTCCTGGTATCTGTGCTACCTCAGACAGTTGACAAACATTTTGTGAAGGAACTGTGGTACTAGAATAAACCCCAACTAGTAGAAACCCCCACACTAGACTTCATCACTTCGCTGCTAAGTTGTAAAGAGTTTGTACCTAAAGGAAATACTTTACAGATTTGGACACAATGCCCATGGGAGATGTGTACCAAAGGGCAAGGTGAAATAAGGTCCTCATACCACCGGCTCTAGACCTATCCCAGCAGTTGGATGAATGCTAAACTCTGCAATAATACAGAAACCGTAAGCTTGCTTCTCACCAATGGTAACACAGTCATTTTTGAAACATGGTATTCTTTCCTGGATGCTCTATTCAGCTATATCTTTTTGTGTTCATATCAAACATTATTTTCCTTTTAATAATGCACTCTAAACTTTTGATAAGAAATAAAAGAGTTCGTTACAAGAAACAATTGCAATTTGTATTTAGATACAAATTTTAAGTGGACTTGCTTATTTCTGATTCATCCTGTAAAGCTGCAAGAGCTTGCCTTCTTTTAAAAAAAAAAAAGCATATACTTCTATGAGCAATTTCTTTCCTTTCTTCTTTCCTTATTTCTTTCCCTCTTCTAAAAAAAAATCCAGTGACATAGATGTTTGGGGGGATTGATATCCTCTGCAAAGTTCCTTGCAACTCAGTTTTATAGTTCTGTCGTATTTTTAAAATTTCTACCAAGTATAATGAGATCTACTAGGAAAATTCGAGACCATTTCAATGGTGAATCTTTGCTTAAATGGTAATATTCATGAAACAACTGTACTTCAGATGGTTATTAATTTGCAAATTTTAACTCTCTTTTCTTATGCCTCTGCTAGTAAATAAATATTCTCTGGTAGAAAGAGATTATTCTTTTTTAAGTTTTCTTTTCTAAAGATGATTTTCACTCAACTCTTAACCTTCTTTGCCAGAGCCGGAAGTTCAAGGTGAAAGGTGAGTAGGGCCCTTCTGGGAATTTGTTAGCCCTGTGACAGCATGTGCTAAAATGACTTAAAAAGATGCAATATAGCCCATTGGAAAAACATTGAAATTTTAGGGAGAGGAATTAGATTCATTTCCCAGCTCTGCTATTAGTTAATTATCTTGGGCAAGTATCAAGATTCTCATTTGGAAATTGAAGTTCAATTTCCAAACATTTATGGTGTTTCTCAAAAGTGCTAAGCATATGTTGGCATCCTGAAGATGTGAGTTGAATTAACATATAGGTGGTGTATTTCAGGAATATCACAGAAGAGAGTCTGAGATAAAACAAATAATGGTTTATGTGCCAGCACAGAGCCAGCTTCTACAGCGGGAAGCTCTGTTAACACAGTTCAGTGAATCCTGGAAGAGTAGCAGTTGTTTCTGTACAAAGATGAAGAGGCAGAAAAATCGAAGAGAATAAATATTTCTAAGCCCGCAGTGTCCGCCTCTGACTGCACTCTGGTTGAAATTATCTCAGACCTCTAATTCTTGGTTCTGTGGCTCTGTGGCTCTGTGGTGGGGAAGCAAGTGGTGAGGGAAGTGGCTGTGGATGGTCTTTGTCCTTGGGCAGCCCCCACTCACCACCGTCACGCAGATGGACGCTTATGCAGATTGCCTGCTTCCTTCATAGGCGCTCATCCTTGTGCTGAGTATTAATTCTCATCTGTGTTCAAGGATTGTAATCAAGCCAGGACAGTAATCAAAATGATGTGTACAGCAAAATCAAGGCTTTTTACATCAAAATCAAAACTGCATGGTAAATTAGAGGAATACATATTATGGTTTAATCAATGACTCTGATCTTGCTTTCATGATTGATGCAGAAGGAACCAAAGATTAGGTTTAATAGTGTCCAAGAGGAAAGTATTAAAAATTTATCTCATAATCTTAGCTTATTAAGATTTGTTTTTAAGAAAGAAAGATGTTGCTGTATGTCTTACCATACTGCCCTTCTCCGTTGAAACATGGGGACCCCCCAAAAAATCCATAAAACAAAAAACTTTTAGTATCTGCCTTTACTCAGTGTCTTACAGAATGACCTGCACCCCCGGGGCAGAAAATGTTCTTTACAAGTGAAATGATATAGGCATGAGATAAAAATGGCTAATATGCTTATTCACAGTGTTAAGTAGATTCCTGTCTTTGCTGTGCTTTTCGAGCCAAAGATTTGAGGTAATTTTTGCTTCTTTCTGGTAAGTGAGAGTGTTGCTAGTTTGGTGCCGGTGCCTTATCATCACAAGTTGCATTGTTGATTTTCTTTTTACCTGATCACCCACTTTGCAGTAGCAGTTAAGGAATATGCTTTTCTGCTTTTAAAAGCATGTACTTCACACAGGGAAAATTAAATAAATTCTAATATGAAAGAAAAGAATTAACATGCATAGAAAGGAAAGAAAAACATCTTACTATCTTTACATATGCTGCATTTTATCCAGAATTATCTTCCTTGGACTTGGTAGAGGTCATTAGATTTCTTAACCAATTATTTTTTATACAAGAACCTGTATTTATGTATTTATTACCTCCACCAGCAAAGGGAAAGAGAGTTCAAGTGTAGAGCACTGTCCACTGTCATTCAGTATCTAAGTCTACCTGGGATGTAGCATGTTCAGGGGTGATGTGAGCGTTCCAGGCTTCCATCATCTTGACCTTGTGCCCCACCTCCACCACTTAGCAGATGTTCTTAGTTATTGTTGGAATTTACTTCCTAAGCTTTTATTCTCCATGAGCATGTGGCCTAGAAACCTGGAGTAATTCTCGGTTTTCTCTAGTTTACTCTACACCATGGCAGTTGTGTGTCTGTAACATAAGTATCTGGAGAAGGCAATGGCAACCCACTCCAGTACTCTTGCCTGGAAAATCCCATGGACGGAGGAGCGTGGTAGGCTGCAGTCCATGGGGTCACTAAGAGTCGGACACGACTGAGCGACTTCACTTTCACTTTCACATTCAAGCTTTTGAGAAGGAAATGGCAACCCACTCCAGTGTTCTTGCCTAGAGAATCCCAGGGATGGGGGAGCCTGGTGGGCTGCCGTCTATGGGGTCGCACAGAGTTGGACACGACTGAAGCGACTTAGCAGCAGCAGCAGCAGCAACGTAAGTATCATTTCTATCGCTGCTGCCAATGTTTAGGTCTTTAGCATCTGTCTCTGGACCACAGTGATGATTTCCTAGGCATATTCACCCTGTGAATTCCCTACCATCCATCCATCCTCCATCCTGTTGCTAGAGTAACATTTTATAAATTCAAGTTAAATCCCAGTAGTTCCTATTTAAATGTTTTCACTGTTCCTGTAATTAGAGGATCAATGTATAGACTTGCAAGTTTGTCATTAGAGCCCTTCATGATCTTCCTGGCTTCTTTGTTCACAGTCATCTCGTGCTTATACCCTCAAGCACACACACACGCACCCCTACACACCTCTTTACCCTCCAGATACACTCAGCTATCAGTACTGTGCTTAGCAGGCCATCCTGCGTGTCACTCTGAGTGCCTTCCCTCTTCGTAAAATCACTCTCCTCATTCACTTTCAGGATCACTTTATGAAATTGTTTTAAATATGTGTTTGTGGAAATAAATGAAGACCATGCAAATGCAAATAAACAAAACTATTCACTTAGACCTTGCAAGGGTGTCAGCAACACTTACTTGTATTTGGCAGAGACTCAAAGGCAGGCAGAAGAATAGGAAGCCTTTACAGTAAAACAAAGAAGTTTTCAGGTAGGGTTTTCTGGAAGGATTTGGGGGAAGCTGGAGTTCAGCTGTCTAGAAGTGGGCATCTGATGTGCTTGAGGAAGCATAATTGGCTTCCTCTGGCTGGTCCTGAGTTGGAAGGATGGTGGGATGTAAGTAGGAAAGATGAAAGTCATTGACCAAATGATTGTTTGTAGCCAGTTGTTGCAGAGCTTTTGGTTTTGTTTCATGGTCTGGTTACCACTGAGGTTGTGGTCAGAGTTGTCTTGTCATATATGGTCTGGCTGTTGTCTGATTTTGTATGTTCAATTTCTCCTGGTAAATCCATATTTGTTGAATGAGCAGATGAGCATTTTAGCTTATTAAGTGTTCATTCCCTCCACTTCCAACTTAATGATAAATTCCAATGTCCCAGCTTCTTTATCTGTCAACAATTATAAGTCCTTTGCTTAATGTATAGAAAGGGAACCTTCCACATAGGTCTGGACATGCTGGTTCCAAGGGGAAATAGATTTCCTTGCCCAAAGAAATGTCCAAAGCTTTTACCCTTAAACACTAGGTGACCCCACCATTCTCAGATAAAACAGGTACTCGAGTTCCACAGTCCATTACTGCCGCTTGTCCTGTTTGGTCAGTGATGACCTCACTGACATCAACTGCCTGAGATGAAAGACGTGTAAGATTGTAGTTCTCGATTCTTATGTAACTTCCTCCTTTACAGATAAAGAATCTGACCTTCAAAGATAACTTTTCTTACTTAAAAACAGTGATATTAATGGGCCATCCACTCCAGAAAGGCGATCACTCAGATGCATGAA
Source organism: Cervus canadensis (assembly GCF_019320065.1). NCBI lineage: Eukaryota > Metazoa > Chordata > Mammalia > Artiodactyla > Cervidae > Cervus > Cervus canadensis. The sequence continues at coordinate 19,104,174 of NC_057395.1, read as the reverse complement.
ATGTTTGTGTAGAGCTTGACACTCTACCAAATATTCTAATGACATAGTGTTCACTTTATGAAATGTTTAGATTCTATTTCAACAGAATTAAAAGTCAATGTAGGACAAAATGTAAATTGCTTGTCAAGATTTTACATGGAGGCATAAGATTACATTGATGTTGTTGGTGTTAAGTTGCTAAGTCATGTCTGACTCTTTGTGACTCCATGAACTGCAGCACACCAGATAGAGATAGTCCATCACTATTTCCATGAGTTTGCTTAAATTCATGTCCATTGAATCAGTGATGTCACCCAACCATCTCATCTTCTGTCGCCCCCTTCTCCTCTTGCCCTCAATTTTTCCCAGCATCAGGGTCTTTCCCAATAGTCAGCTCTGGGCATCAAGTGGCCAAAGTATTGGAGCTTCAGCTTCAGCATTGAGTGAGTGAAGTCGCTCAGTTGTGTCTGACTCTTTGCAACCCCATGTACTGTAGCCTACCAGGATCCTCAGTCCATGGGATTTTCCAGGCAAGAATACTGGAGTGGGTTGCCATTTCCTTCTCCAGGGGATCTTCCCAACCCAGGGATTGAACACGGGTCTCCTGCATTGTAGGCAGATGCTTTACCATCTGAGCTACCAGGGAAGCCCTCAGCTTCAGCATTCAGTTCAGTTCAGTTCAGTCACTCAGTCGTGTCCGACTCTTTGTGACCCCATGAATCGCAGCACGCCAGGCCTCTCTGTCCATCACCAACTCCCGGAGTTTACTCAAACTCATGCCCATCGAGTCGGTGATGCCATCCAGCCATCTCATCCTCTGCCGCCCCCTTCTCCTCCTGCCCCCAATCCCTCCCAGCATCAGGGTCTTTTCCAAAGAGTCAACTCTTCGCATGAGGTGGCCAAAGTACTGGAGCTTCAGCATTAGACAGTGTCAAAGCTGAAGTCCAGCAGTATCTCTGAAAAATGTGATTGGTTTGAAGGGAAGGAGGTGACAGTGGTATTTATTCATATCCATCTTTGTAGGAAAACAATGGGCTACAATGTGAACCAAAAAAACCCTTATGCAGCTAAATCATGGAAATCTGTCTACTTATCTCCAAAGAAAAGTTTTGGCTAAGCAAGTTAATTTTATCATAAGGAATTTGCATAGTAATTGTATTGGATCTGAATGTGCATTTGCATGGAAGTCATCCTTTGCTTTTCAATCATATTCTTTGGACAGGGATTAATAAAGTTCCTAGAGAATCATCCATCATGCACTCTGTCTATCAGATCTAGTCCCTCAAATCTATTTCTAACTTCCACTGTATTATCGTAAGGGATTTGATTTAGGTCATACCTGAATGGTCTAGTGGTTTCCCCCACTTTCTTCAATTTAAGTCTGAATTTGGCAATAAGGAGCTCATGATCTGAGCCATAGTCAGCTCCCGGGCTTGTTGTTGCTGTCTGTATAGAGCTTCTCCATCTTTGGCTGAAAAGAATATAATCAATCTGATTTTGGTGTTGACCATCTGGTGATGTCCATGTGTAGGGTCTTCTCTTGTGTTGTTGGAAGAGGGTGTTTGCTATGGCAGAACTCTTTGCTCTTGGCAGAACTCTGTTAGCCTCTGTCCTGGTTCATTCCGTACTCCAAGGCCAAATTTGCCTGTTACTCAGGTGTTTCTTGACTTCCTACTTTTGCATTCCAGTCCCCTATAATGAAAAGGACATCTTTTTGGAGTGTTAGTTCGAAAAGGTCTTGTAGGTCTTCATAGAACCATTCAACTTCAGCTTCTTCAGCATTACTAGTTGGGACATAGGCTTGGATTACCGTGATATTGAATGGTTTGCCTTGGAGACAAACAGAGATGATTCTGTCGTTTTTGAGATTGCATCCAAGTACTGCATTTCAGACTCTTTTGTTGACCATGATGGCTACTCCATTTCTTCTAAGGGATTCCTGCCCACAGTAGTAGATATAATGGTTACCTGAGTTAAATTCACCCCATTCCAGTCCATTTTAGTTTGCTGATTCCTAGAATGTCAACGTTCACTCTTGCCATCTCCTGTTTGACCACCTCCAATTTGCCTTGATTCATGGACCTAACATTCCAGGTTCCTATGCAGTATTGCTCTTTATGGCATTGGAGCTTGCTTCTATCACCAGTCACATCCACAACTGGGTATTTTCGGAGACAGGGATCAAAACCATCCCCATGGAAAAGAAATGCAAAAACACAAAATGGCTGTCTGAGGAGGCCTTACAAATAGCTGTGAAAAGAAGAGAAGCGAAAAGCAAAGGAGAAAAGGAAAGATATTCCCATTTGAATGCAGAGTACCAAAGAACAGCAAGGAGAGATAAGAAAGCCTTTCTCAGCGATCAATGCAAAGAAATAGAGGAAAACAACAGAATGGGAAAGACTAGAGATCTCCTCAAGAAAATTAGAGATACCAAGGGAACATTTCATGCCAAGATGGTCTTGATAAAGGACAGAAATGGTATGGACCTAACAGAAGCAGATGATATTAAGAAGAGGTGGCAAAAATACACAGAAGAACTGTACAAAAAAGATGTTCATGACCCAGATAATCACGAGGCTGTGATCATTCATCTAGAGCCAGACATCCTGGAATGTGAAGTCAGGTGGGCCTTAGAAAGCATCACTATGAACAAAGGTAGTGAAGCTGATGGAATTCCAGTTGAGCTATTTCAAATCCTGAAAGATGATGCTGTGAAAGTGCTGCACTCAATATGCCAGAAAATTTGGAAAACTCAGCAGTGGCCACAGGACTGGAAAAGGTCAGTTTTCATTGCAATCCCAAAGAAAGGCAATCCCAAAGAATACTCAGACTACCGCACAATTGCACTCATCTCACACGCTAGTAAAGTAATGCTCAAAATTCTCCAAGCCAGGCTTCAGCAATACATGAACCATGAACTTCCAGACATTCAAGCTGGTTTTAGAAAAGGCAGAGGAATCAGAGATCAAATTGCCAACATACCCTGGATCATTGAAAAAGCAAGAGAGTTCCAGAGAAACATCTATTTCTGCTTTATTGACTATGCCAAAGCCTTTGACTGTGTGGATCACAATAAACTGTGGAAAATTCTTCAAGAGATGGGAATACCAGACCACCTGACCTGCCTCTTGAGAAACCTATATGCAGGTCAGGAAGCAACAGTTAGAACTACACATGGAACAACAGACTGGTTCCAAATAGGAAAAGGAGTTTGTCAAGGCTGTATATTGTCACCCTGATTATTTAACTTATATCCTGAGCACATCATGAGAAACGCTGGGCTGGAGGAAGCACAAGCTGGAATCAAGATTGCCTGGAGAAATATCAATAACCTCAAATATGCAGATGACACCACCCTTATGGCAGAGAGTGAAGAGGAACTAAAAAGCCTCTTGACGAAGGTGAAAGAGGAGAGTGAAAAAGTTGGCTTAAAGCTTAACATTCAGAAAACTAAGATCATGGCATCCGGTCCCATCACTTCATGGGAAACAGATGGGAAAACAGTGCAAACAGTGTCAGACTTTATTTTTGGGGGCTCCCCAATCACTGCAGATGGTGATTGCAGCCATAAAATTAAAAGATGCTTACTCCTTGTAAGGAAAGTTATGACCAACCTAGATAGCATATTAAAAAGCAGAGACATTACTTTGCCAACAAAGGTGCATCTAGTCAAGGCTATTGTTTTTCCAGTGGTCACATATGGATGTGAGAGTTGGACTGTGAAGAAAGCTGAGCACCGAAGAACTGATGCTTTTGAACTGTAGTTTTGGAGAAGACTCTTGAGAGGCCCTTGGACTGCAAGGATATCCAACCAGTCCATCCTAAAGGCAATCAGTCCAGGGTGTTTATTGGAAGGACAGATGCTGAAGCTGAAACTCCAATACTTTCGCTACCTCATGCGAAGAGTTGACTCATTGGAAAAGACCCTGATGCTGGGAGAGATTGGGGGCAGGAGGAGAAGGGGATGTCAGAGGATGAAATGGCTGGATGGCATCACCAACTCAATGAGTTTGAGTAAACTCCGGGAGTTGGTGACGGACAGGGAGCCCTGGCATGCTGCAATTCATGGGGTTGCAAAGAGTTGGACATTACTGAGCAACTGAACTGAACTGAGAGAATCGTTATATAGTAAATTGTTGACATTGAGTACTTATTTACTTTTGTGGTTTGGTCCTTTATAACTTGATGCTTGAGACTGTAGTCTGTTATGTGTTGCAGCTGCCTTTATTGTTGTTACCAGGTTCTGGTCACTTGAATTTTGTGTGTAGACTTGATTTAGGGTCACTAATAAATGCTGTCATATAGTACAAGGTTTCAAGTATTAAGAGAATGATAGTTAAGTATGCTTTTATGAAATAGGTGTGTGATATTGTTTAAACTAACATTTTTAATGTGACTACCATGATGCTCATGAAAAGTGTGACCATGTAAATTATCTGTTGAGATTGTTACAGGAACTTCAGATGACCTCAGATCATTGAAACCATTGTATGCTATGATATTCCCTGGAGGTCACAGCATTTCTACATGCCCCCAGTATGTTCAAGGTTATTTCACAAACCACTACTTTGAATGGTACAACTCTTAATGAGGGTTTCTAAAAATTACCTTGGAGTGATGAATGAAAGTATATTCACCAGTAGGATTGACTAGGATTAGTGAAAGATGTGTAATCAAGTTAGTATGCAATATCTTCCTCAAATTTGATGAGTGTAAATATGAGATGACTGAATTACATTCATATTATGCCAATTTCAGTGAATTCTTAGTTTAGGAGATGTTTGTGAACTAATGTATTGTGTTCCTAAACCAGTTTGGTCTCTATGCATAGAAAAGACTTATTTGTGCAGATCTTCTTTATTAATAGAAAAGTGGTAGAGATTTTCTTCCATACTCAAGGTTAGAATAAGGCAATAGCAGAGATATTATCAGGGTGGGTTCTGATTTCCAGTACATCCTTCTTAGTCATAGCATTCACAGCATTTTCTAGACTTCTTGGCTGTTGTCACACGTTGACATCATCCAAGAGCAATCAGAAGGGACCCTGCAACTACTTTCCTGGCCTTCCTTCAGAGCTGGGAGGTGATCCTCTTCTTACTCATGGCTTAGAGCATAAATTTTAGGTACATGCCTGCTGACCCTCAGTGCATCTGCCTCAAGTACAGATGCTCAGAGCTCTGTGAACTCCTTCTAGAGAATATTCTAATTGCTCAAGTTTCATTGAAAACATTCCCTCTTCTCAAACATTTATCAGAACACAAGGTGAATGTACTGTTTGCATCAAGCACTGTTCAAAATTCTGTCCACAAGAAGTGATTGTTTTTAACATGTGCAAAGTCTCTGCTGCTTGGTATGTAGGTTATCCATATTTGATGACCATTATTTTTATTATTGACCTTTTAAAAAATTTGTTTATTTATTTAGCTGAGCTCGATCTTCACTGCTGTGCACGGACCCCTCCAGCTGCAGTGAGAGGGGGCTGCTCTCTAACTGAGGTGCTCAGGCTTCTCGCTGCGGTGGCCTCTCCTGTTGCAGAGCACAGGCTTTAGGCGTATGGACTCAGTTATTGTGGCTCACAGGCCCCAGAGCATAGGCTCAGTAATTTTTGCACACAGGCCCAGTTGCTCTGCAGCAGGTGGGATCCTCCTGGACCATGGGTCAAACCCACGTCCCCTGCATTGGCAGGTGGATTATCAGCCACTGGACCACCAGGGAAGTCTGTTATTATTGATCTTCTAGTGTTTGTTCTGGATATAAAATCCTCTATAGTCTTCTAAATATTCCTCACTGTTGCCCTCTTCCACCCACTCACCATCTCACATATTTTACTTGGTTTCAGTGGGAAAAAGTTTAAGCTTTTCTATAAAACACCCCATTTAAGATTTGACTGTTCATAGGAATCACTGGGGGCTTTTGCAGTTGTTCTGGTTCGGTAGGTTTGGTTTGGGGCCTGAGATTCTTCATGACTAACCAGCTCCCAGGTGACGAGATGATGCTGAGAGCAACGGTGAGTCCCAGGGCCCTCGAGTAGTGCCTTTTCATGGAACTTTCTGCAGCAGTTAAAATATTCCATATCGACATTGTCCAAAGCATGACGGCTGCCCCGTGTGAGTACGGAGCACTTGAAATGTGGCTAGTGTAACTGGGAAACTGAAATTTTATTTTACTGAATTTTAACTAGTCTCTATTTTAATAGCTGCCCACAATATTTGACTACATCTGAGGACTTACAATAAGGTCTTTATAGTTCATTGGTTTTCCCCAGTCTCGAGAAGGGTGATCTCAAGATTGAGGGCTTTTTATTAATGTTTATCTCTGAACTTCCAGAATCTTGCATAGGGCTAAGAACATTATGTGTCCATATAAACAGCATCCCTAGTGAGAGATCTAGTCTCCAGTTATGATAGCAGATTCATAGAATTGTCATACAACAAAAATTATTTTACTTTAAAGCTACAAGGCATAGCATGTAGGTAGTTCTGCCTCCACCAATTACAGGATAATTTCTGAAAAGTCACTTAATCCCTCTAAGCATCAGTTTCCTCATCTCAAAATAGTAATCATGATTATGGTAATACCTATCACATAGGGTTACTATTCACAGGTCTTATTCACATGGAATTTTTGCCAAATCACTTTTTCAAGTGATATTTGTTCTGGAAATGCTAGTTTTTGCTGTTATATTAGCATGTGTTCTTTCCTTCCCCTAAATATTTTTATTTCTGGTGAACCAATAGAGAAAGATGCGTTATGTGGACAGGATGGCAGTCTTAATTGGGAAGTGAAATGATACCACAAACTCATGTGCAGTTTGTATATTTCTTCATGTGGAGAAAACAGTTCAGATGGTCAAGGAGGAAGGCTTTTACACGTTTCTCTCACTGTATGGCATTGCATTGCTTTTTTTGTGTGGAAATAGATGTAGTATTTTTGCTTGGGAATTGTGTGCTCTTTGATTTAGTTCGCTAATAAATATGGGCCATAAATGTCTTGCTAAGTGTAATTGGAATTGTATGAATCCATTTCATCTTAAATATACCCTACTCTAACTTGCTAAAAACCTAATGTCCCACTTGTTTATAGTGATGAAATGAACAACAGACATATTTTCTTGAGCAGATTGGCTTTGGCATAGCCTTTTTTTCCCACATCCTTTTTTGATAAAGCATTGTTTGCTTCGTGAGCATAAGAAAAATCACAATAGCTAACATTTAGCAAGTGTACAGACTATTCTAAACACTTTACATGTATGTACAGACTATTCTAAACACTTTACATGTATAAACATATTAGTTGCCATTGAGACTGAATAAACTTTTTAAGCTCTTTTTTTTTTTGTTTGCAAATGTGTTGAGTTCTGAAAATATTGATGGCCTTCTTATTACTGGTGGTGGCCTGGAGCAGCCATCCAGTGACCTTTGTACAATCATGATTTATAAATGCGTTGAACTGAGAGCTTCATCAGAATGATTTAAGAATGATTGATTAAGACAAATCAAGCCATTTCTGAAATAGGATGGATTGATTTTATGTTTCTCAGTTAAAGTGTTTATAGCTTATAATGCAGCTGTCTGATTTTATATATTCTTAAACAAGTTCCATGGACATGAAAGTTGCTCTTTGTGACCCCATGGGACTATAAAGTCCATGGAATTTTCTAGGCCAGAAAACTGGAGTGGGTAGCCCTTCCCTTCTCCAGGGGTTCTTCCCAATGCAGGGATCAAACCCAGGCCTCCCACATTGCAGGCAGATTCTTTATCAGCTGAGCTACAAGGGAACCCCATAGACCTTATTAAATAATTTAAGTGTTTTGTTTAAAACTTGATATTGAAAAATTCATCTTCCTCTTTGCATTCATCAATGTGTCTTTATAGACATTTTACCTTCACTATAAATTATATTTTAAAGTAAATCAGCCAGTCTGGATAAAGTAAAAACCAACATGGTGTGTTAACTGTTAACAATTTCTCAAGACTGAATCAATGCTGACTTTGGTCTGAGTTTTCATGGCAGGAAAAAGGACCTAAACTCTGACTCTCTCGTCATTGCAGTGTGTTTTCTTCCCACCTCCCTCCACAGTAAGACTTGGATGAAAAATACTTTATTTTCCTAATCATGTCTCAAATGTGATAGACCATGAACTACCACTGGTCGATAAGCAGAAAACATTATGGAGAACCTCCTTCCATGAATGAAAAACAAAGAATTCTGAGAATACCTTTCTGTGTTATTCCAATCTCATTCAAATGAAAAGTGGAGGTCTGGTAACCATCTTGTGATCATGGAGACAAAATACACACTATGAAAATATCAGAGCAGAAAAACCTAAAGAACCCAGAACCCTAAACAGCTGTAACAGCCCTACAAACCTGCAGACATTGTTATGTAAGAAAAAGACAACCCTATATGTTTGCTGTTTTTTCTGTGCCAAGAATCCATAATTAGGAGTTCCACTATCAAAGAGGAAACCAGAGAATTGCAGGCTATTGTAGAAATATCATGTGAAAAATGACCCTATGGGTGTAAAACATGACCATAAAAATGTAAAACATAGTTCTGGAGAGCCTCTGAAAGCCTGATATCTGTAAAGCAAGAGAGATGTTTCCATGAAGTATAAAGTGACCCAAAGGGAAATTTTCATATCTGAAGATTGGCTATGCATGCATGCATGCATGCTAAGTCGCTTCAGTTGTTTCCAATCTTTGCAACCCCATGGACTATAGCACTGCAGACTCCTCTGTCCATGGCATTCTCCAGGCAAGAATACTGAAATGGGTTTCCATGCCCTCCTCCAGGAGATCTTCCTGACCCAGGGATCAGACCCACATTTCTTACATCCCATGCATTTGCAGGCAGGTTCTTTACCACTAGTGCCACTTGGTAAGCCCCAATGTTGATTATATGCTCAGTCTCTCAGTCATGGCTGACTCTTTGCGACCCCATGGACTGTAGCCTGCCAGGTTCCTCTCTTCATGGAATTCTCCAGGCAAGAATACTGGAGTGGATTGCCATTTCCTTCTCCAAAGACTGACTATAAGATGTTTCAAAAGTTATCTAACACCAAAAATACCATAAGAAGGCTAAATCTGTCCTTATGCAAATATTTTAATTCTTCCTGAGTTGCCAAATTTCAGCTCTGGACCATGTCTGAGATAGAGAGCAGAATGTCTGCCCTTTAATAAAATTGAATCTATATGACTTCATAAATTGCCGTGGATCAATACTAACTTTTTCCTTGGATCCGTCTAACCAGTTGACTATAAAAAGCTGTTCTGAGAGAATAGCATTGAAACAAGTATGCTATCAAGGATGAAACAGACCACCAGCCCAGGTTGGATGCATGAGACAAGTGCTCAGGGCTGGTGCACTGAGAAGACCCAGAGGGATGGGATGGGGAGGGAGGCAGAAGGGGGGATTGGGATGGGGAACACATGTAAATCCATGGCTGATTCATGTCAATGTATGGCAAAAACCACCACAATATTGTAAAGTAATTAGCCTCCAACTAATAAAAATAAATGAAAAAAAAAAAGCACCCAAATGCTATAATAAGCATCCTAAAGGCATTTAACTTCTCCATTCTTTGATGGAAAAACTGCCATTAGTTAATGTGATGATATTTCCAATGCCCTCTGATTTCTAGACACCTGCCTGTCATGATGACTTTTATTTTTTCAGATCATGTTCATTTGTCTCCTTAAACTAAGGTTTCTACAAATAAAGGCATTTTTCCAGGAGCAATCTGACCTGGCACAGAGCAGCATATTAGTGTGTGTGTGTGTGTGCCAGGGAGGGGGTGGGGGGGGTGTCTGTGTGTTTGTACATGCACACACATGCTTTTAATTGTGTATTGAATATATACTGAAATGTTTATAATACATATAAAATATTCAAAGAATAATAAAATAATAATAAAATGGGGCTTCCCAAGTGATGCAGTGGTAAAGAATCCACATTCAGTGCAGGAGATGCAGGAGACGTGGGTTCAATCCCTGGGTCAGGAAGATCCCATGAAGAAGGAAGTGGCAATCCACTACAGTATATTTGTCTGGAAAATTCCATGGACAGAGGAGCCTGGCAGGCTACAGTCTGTGTGGTCATAGAGTTGGAAACGACTGAGCAGCTAAGCACACACATGAACACCACCAACTTGCCCTATCTTGGAAGCTGTCTGTGTATCCCACCCCATCTCCAGCTTTTCTTCCCTAGCAATAACTGCTGTGATGAATTCCATGCTTATTTTTCCCATCCTTCTCTTTATAGTTGTACTACACACCAAAAAAGCTCTAAAAATATGTTGTTTAATTTTACATGTTTTAGGAGCCTTTGACAAAAAAATCACACTGAATATAAACGAAATCATAGTGTATACATTCCTGTGAAACTTGATTTTTCATTCAGTATCGCTACTTGCAATTTATTTATGTTGATGCAATTAGCTACAATCATTCATGTTTCACTGCTCTATATTTGTCTCAGTTTTTCCAGGTCTAATCTTTTTCTTTTCCTTGTTGAGTTAGTTTGAATTTGCATATTGTATTCTTTTCTCTAATCTCGTGGTTATCCTAGAAATTTTAACCTAATACTTAATTCTTATTTAATCAACATCTTTATATTTGTCTTAAATAATAAAAATGTTAAGCATTCAAATTTCAGCTATTATCCAATATTTATTTCTTATCTTCTTTTGCCACACAGATAGTTTAATATAATCAATGCTTATTTAAACTCACTCATATGTTTACTAGTTTCTTAGTTTGCCTCTCTATGTGTCTCTGACTTTGTATTTGCATTTGGAATTATTTTCCTTCTGCCTGGAGCATTCTGTACAAACTTCTCTAGTTAGGATCTGTTGTTAAACATTTACCTTTTTTTTTTTAATGAAAATAACTTAATTTTATACTTTATACTGAAAGACTCACTAGGCTTTGGTTCTGGGTTGACACTGGTTACCTCTTGGCACAGTGACAAGGATCTCCCACAGTCTAGGACCCACTGAAGCTGTTGGCAAGTTGGCTGTCAGTCCAGTTGCTCTACCTGAAGTTACCTTTTCTTCTGGCTGCTCTGTAGGAGAAAAGCTATGACAAACCTAGGCAACATATTAAAAAGCAGAGACCTCTGGGTCTTCCCAGTGCACCAGGCCTGAGCACTTGTCTCATGCATCCAGCCTGGGCTGGTGATCTGTTTCACCCTAGGTTATATACATGTTTCGATGCTGTTCTCTCGAAACATCCCACCCTCGCCTTCTCCCACAGAGTCCAAAAGTCTGTTTTGTACATCTGTGTCTCTTTTTCTGTTTTGCATATAGGGTTATTGTTACCATCTTTCTAAATTCCATATATATGCGTTAGTATACTGTATTGGCCTTTATCTTTCTGGCTTACTTCACTCTGTATAATGGGCTGATTCATGTCAATGTATGACAAAAACCACTACAATATTGTAAAGTAATTAGCCTCCAACTAATAAAAATAAATTTAAAAAAAAAGTAGAGACATCACTTACTGACAAAGGTCTGTATAGTCAAAGCTATGGTTTTTCCAATAGTCATAAATAGATGTGAGGGTTGGACCATAAAGAAGGCTGAGCACTGAAGAATTTATGCTTTTGAACTGTGCTGATGGAGAAGACTCCCTTGGACAGAAAGGACATCAAACCAGTCAGTCCTAAAGGAAATCTATCCTGAACATTCCTTGGAAGAACTGATGCTGAAGCTGAAGCTCCAATGCTTTGGCCACCTGATGCAGTGAGCCAACTCATTGGCAAAAACACTGGTTCTGGGAAAGATTGAGGGCAGGGTGAGAAGGGGGCGACAGTTGGTTGGATGGAATCATCAATCCAATGGACATGAGTTTGAGCAAACTCCGGGAGATAGCAAAGGACAGGGAAGCCTGCTGTGCTGCAGTCCATGGGATCACAAAGAGCTGGACACAACTTAGTGACTGAAAAACAACATTTTCACGGTATCTTGGTTGTTCTGCAGTTTCACTGTTATGTCTCCAGATGTGGGTTTTCTTTTAGGTATCCCTCAGGATTTGTTCACCTTCCTAAAATGAGGATGGATCAATCAGTCCCAAAGCATTTACATCTGTGGTGTCTTTGCTGCCTCTCTCCCATGTCATTTCCCTGCTATATACCAAGGAAAGTGTTATATGGTAACTCTGTGTTTAAATTTTAAGGGAGCTCCAGATTGTGTACACAAAGAGTTGCATTTTTTACATTCTTATCAGCAGTCAGTGGGGTCACAAAGAGTCAGACACGACTGAGTGACTAACACACACACATCAGCAGAGCATTACAATTCCAGTTTCTCCCTATCCTCAGCAACATCTGTGATTATTTGTCTTTTTGTTTATAACCATTATACTAGATATGAGTTGATGTCTCGTTTGCATTTACCTAATCTTAGAGATGTTGAGCATCTTTACATGTGCTTATTGGTCATTTCTGTTTCTCATTTTGGAGAATATTTATTCAGATCCTTTTCTCTCTCTCTTTTTTTTTTTTTTTAGAACTGGATTATGTATCTTTATAATTGAGTTGGAAAAATTGAGTCATGATTTTTGTAGGTTTGTTTACTTTGCTCTTGTTAACCATTTGCTTTTGTTTGAAAGTGAGTAATTAATGAAGTGACCACAGTGAAAGAATAAAGGAAGGGGTAAGGGGAAGGGAGAGTTTTCCCTTGTAGCTCAGCCAGTAAAGACTCTGCCTGCAAGGCGGGAGACTTGGGTTTGATTCCTGGGTTGGGAAGATCCCCTGGAGAAGGAAATGGTAACCCACTCCAATATTCTTGCCTGGAGAATCCCATGGACAGAGGAGCCTGGTGGGCTACGGTCCAAGGTTGCAAAGAGTCAGATATGACTGGAGTGACTTAGCATACACAGGTTTGTCATAGCTTTCCTTCCAAGGACTGTAATCTTTTAATTTCATGGGTACAGTCTACAATGATTTTGGAGCTCAAGAAAATAAAATCTGTCACTACTTCTACTGTTTCCCCTTCAATTTCCATCAAAAGATGGAACTGGGTACCATGATCTTAGCTTTTTGAATGTTGAGTTCAAGCCAGCTTTTTCACTCTTCTCTTTCACCCTCATCAAGAGGCTCTTTAGTTTCTCCTCATTTTCTACCATATGAGTGGCATCGTCTACATACCTGAACTTGTTGATATTTCTCCCATCAGTCTAGATTCCAGCTTGTGATTCATCCAGCCTGGCAGTTCACCTCATATAGTCTGCATGTAAGTTAAATAAGTAGGGTGACAATATACAGACTTGTTATACTACTCTCCTGATTTTGAGCCAGTAAACTGTTCCATGTTCAGTTCTAACAGCTGCTTCTTGACCCACATACAGGTTTCTCAGGAGACAGGTTGGATAGTCTGATACTTCTGTCTCTTTAAGAATTTTCCACCATTTGTTGTGTTCCACACAAAGACTTTCAGTTCAGTTCAGTTCAGTTGCTCAGTCGTGTCCTACCCTTTGCTAACTCATGGACTACAGCACACCAGCTCTCCCTGTCCATCACCAACTCCTGGAGCTTGCTCAAACTCAGGTCTATTGAGTCAGTGATGCCATCCAACCATCTCATCCTCTGTTGTCCCCTTCTCCTCCTGCCCTCAATCTTTCCCGGTATCAGGGTCTTTTCCAATGAGTCACTTCTTCGCATCAGATGGCCAAAGTATTGGAGTTTCAGCTTCAGCATCAGTCCTTCCAATGAATATTCAGGACTGATTTCCTTTAGGATTTACCGATTTGATCGCCTTGCAATCCAAGAGACTCTCAAGAGTCTTCTCCAACACTAAAGTTCAAAAGCATCATTCTTCAGCACCCAGCTTTCCTTATAGTCCAACTCTCACACCCATACATGACTACTGGAAAAACCATCGGTTTGACTAGATGGACCTTTGTTGGCAAAGTAATGTCTCTGCTTTTTAATATGGTATCTAGGTTGATCATAGCTTTTCTTCCAAGAAACAAGCATTTTTTAATTTCATGGCTGTAGTCACCATCTAAAGTGATTTTGGAGCCCCCCAAAATAAAATCTGTCATTGTTTCCATTGTTTCTCCATCTATTTGCCACGAAGTTATGGGACCAGATGCCATGATCTTAGTTTTCTGAATGTTGAGCTTTAAACCAATTTTTGCACTCTCCTCTTTCACTTTCATCAAGAGGCTCTTTAGTTCTTCTTCACTTTCTGCCATAATGGTGGTGTCATCTGCTTATCTGAGGTTGTTGATATTTCTCCCGCAAAAACTTTAGTGTAGTCAATGAGGCAGAAGTAGATGTTTTTTCTGAAATGCCCTTGCTTTTTCCATGATCCAGCCAATGTAGGCAATTTGATCTCTGGTTCCTCTGCCATTTCTAAACCCAGCTTGTAAATTTAGAAGTCCTTAGGTCCTGTACTGTTGAGCATAGCTTGAAGGATTTTGGGACATAACCTTGCTAGCATGTGAAATGAGCACAATTGTATGGTAGTTTGAACATTTTTGGCATTGCTTTTCTTTGGGACTGGACTGAAAACTGACTTTGCGAGTCTTGTTGCCACTGCTGAGTTTTCCAAATTTGCTGACACTCTGAGTGCAGCATTTTAACAGCATCCTCTTTTAGGGTTTTAAATAGTTCACCTGGGATGCTCTCACTTCCACCAGCTTCACTTGTAGTAATGTTTCCTAAGGCCCACTTGACTTCAGACTTCAGGATGTCAGGATCTCGGTGAATGACCATACCATAGTGGTTATCCAGGTGATTAAGATCTTTTTCGTATAGTCTTCTGTCTTCTGTGTATTCTTGTCACCTCTTCTTGATCATGATAACTAAGATTTGCCAATTAGTAACAACAGGTCAATATTTGGTTTGCTAGAGTAGGAGTGGAAAGCATTTTCTTTGACCCGCTTAGAGTCCCTGGCTAGATCTGAAAATTAAAGTGATAGAGACAGATTAACAGGAGGAAAGCATACACATTAATGTAAGTTTTACATGACACAAGAACCAGCATAGGAAAAAAACAAGACCCAAAGAAATAGCTGATTAGTATTTTATGCTATATTTGCTGAAGAGTGACAGGTGTAGAGATATATGATAGATCCAGGGGTACAGGTAAGTGTTACAAATTGGGGCAAACTTAGGAAGGCCTGTTTGTTCCGAATCTTCTGGACATCTCCTTATCTTTGGATGTAAGGATGCTCCTTTCCTCCAGGAGGAGGGCACTTCCCTCTGGAGGGTTCTATAACCTGTTTCAGGGAAGAAGAGAAGAGGAGAAGTCACAGTTACCTTCCTCTTTATGCTACTTTACAAACTCCTTTCATTTAAAATATTTAGTATGTCATGGTCCCATATTTTGGGGTGGTGTGTCCTGAGCCCCAGTATTAATTAGATATCATGTGCAACCTCCATATTAGTTTTAATATAATAATTAATACATATCTTCTATCATATATTTGATATCAACATTTCCCAACTGTTCAGTCGCTCAGTTTGTCTGACTCTTTGCTACCCCATGGACTGCAGCAAACCAGGCTTCCCTGTCCTTCACCTATTCCTGGAGCCTGATCAACCCCATGTCCATTGAGTTACTGATGCCATCCAACCATCTTGTCCTCTGTCAACCCCTTCTCCTCCTGCCCTCAATCTTTTATTTTTTTTTTTTTTCACTTCTATGCTATATTCAGGACAACATTAATACGACCTATGGCTTAACACATGACAGGTTTTTCATTTTCTTAGGTGTAGTCTTGGAATGTTTAAACTGGGAACTTTTAGTATGGTTACTCTTGCAGTATTTAAACTTCCACTTAGGTAATATCACAGCATCAGTTGCAAAGAAGCTGGTTTTACTTAATGTCATTATCTGGAAGGGGAAATAAATATTCCATAGATCTTATTTTTAATCACCTCCAAATAAGCAGCTTGTGATTTTTGTCCAGAACTTCCTTCATGAGTCTTTAGAACTTCTGCAAGAATTTAAATAAAGGGACAAAATAGGTAGAAAAATTCCGTAATATAAATAGTTTAGATTTTGATAATTTCTACCGATTCCCTAAAACACTTGGTAATGATTCTGGAGCCAATGGGATTGATTGTGTTGTTATTTCAGTCACTCAGTCGTATCTAATTCTATGTGGCCCCATGGACCGCAGCACACCAGGCTTCCCTGTCCTTCACCATCTCCCACAGCTTGCTCAAACTCACATCCCCTGGGTCAGTGATGCCATCCAACCATCTTGTCCTCTGCTGTCCCCTTCTCCTGCTTTCAATCATTCCCAGCATCAAGGTCTTTTCCAATGAGTCAGTTCTTCTCATCAGGTGGCCAAAGTATTGGAACTTCAGCTTCACCATCCAGTGAACTTCCAATGAATATTCAGGACTGATCTTCTTTAGGATGGACTGGTTTGATCTCCTTGCAGTCCAAGGGACTCTCAAGAGTCTTTTCCAATACCATAGCTCAACAGCATCAATTCTACAGTGCCAATTCATAGTTCAAAATCATCGATTATAAGATTGATAATTGTATGGAAATAGCTATTGTCAGTCATTCCCAGCATCAGGGTCTTGTCTAATGAGCCAGCTCTTTGTATCAGGTGGATAGAGTATTGGAGTTTCAGCTTCAGCATCAGTCCTTCCAATGAGCACTCAGGACTGATTTCCATAGGATTGGCTGGTTGGATCTCCTTGCAGTCCAGGGGACTCTCAAGAGTCTTCTCCAACAACACAGTTCAAAAGCATCAATTCTTCAGCGCTCAGCTTTCTTCACAGTCCAACTCTCACATCCATACATGACTACTGGAAACACCATAGCTTTCACTAGGTGGAACTTCTGGGCAAAGTAATGTCTCTGCTTTTTAATATACTGTCTAGGTTGGTCATAGCTTTTCTTCCAAGGAGGAAGCATCTTTTAATTTAATGGCTGCAGTCACCAACTACAGTGATTTTGGAGCCCAAGAAAATAAAATCTCTCACTATTTCATTGTTTCCCCATCTATTTGCCATGAAGTGATGGGACCTGATTGCATGATCTTAGTTTTCTGAATGTTGTATTTTAAGCCAGCTTTATCACTCTCTTCTTTCACTTTCAGCAAGAGTCTCTTTAGTTCCTCTTCAATTTCTGTGATTCAAATGGTATCATCTGCATATCTGAGTTTATTAATATTTCTCCCGGCAATCTTGATTCCAGCTTGTGCTTCATCCAGCCCGCATTTGCATGATGTAGTCTGTACAGGGTGACAATATACAGCCTTGAAATACTCCTTTCCCAAATTGGTACCAGTTCATTGTTCCATGTCCTGTTCTAACTGTTGCTTCTTGACCTGCATACAGGTTTCTCAGAAGGCAGGTAAGGTGGTCTGCTGTTCCCTTCTCTTTAAGAATTTTCCACAGTTTGTTGTGATTCACATAGTGAAAGACTTTAAAGTAGTCAATAACACAGAAGTTGACTATTTTTTAGAAGAAATGGAGTAGCCATCATAGTGAACAAAAGAGTCTGAAATGCAGTACTTGGATGCAATCTCAAAAATGACAGAATGATCTCTGTTCATTTCCAAGGCAAACCATTCAATATCACAGTAATCCAAGTCTATGCCTCTACCAGTAATGCTGAAGAAGCTGAAGTTCTATGAGGACCTAAAAGACCTTCTAGAACTAACACCCAAAAAAGATGTCCTTTTCATTACAGGGGACTGGTATGCAAAAGTAGGAAGTCAAGAAAGACCTGGAGTAACAGGCAAATTTAGCCTTGGAGTACAGAATGAAGCAGGGCAAAGGCTAACAGAGTTCTGCCAAGAGAACGCACTGGTCATAGCAAACACCCTCTACCAACAACAACACAAGAGAAGACTCTACACATGGACATCACCAGATGGTCAACACTGAAATCAGATTGATTATATCCTTTGCAGCCAAAAATGGAGAAGCTTTATACAGTCAGCAGAAACAAGACCGGGAGCTGACTGTGGCTCAGATCATGAACTCCTTATTGCCAAATTCAGACTTAAATTTAAGAAAGTGGGAAAAACCACTAGACCATTCAGGTATGACCTAAATCAAATCCCTTATGACTATACAGTGGAAGTGGGAAATAGATTTAAGGAACTATATCTGATAGACAGAGTGCCTGATGAACTATGGACAGAGGTTTGTGACATTGCACAGGAGACAGGGATCAAGACCACCCCCAAGAAAAAGAAATGCAGAAAAGCAAAATGGCTGTCTGAGGAGGCCTTACAAATAGCTGTGTAAAGAAAGGCGGAAGGCAAAGGAGAAAAGGAAAGATATACCCATTTGACTGCAGAGTTCCAAAGAACAGCAAGGAGAGATAAGAAAGCCTTCCTCAGTGATCAGTACAAAAAAATAGAGGAAAGCAATAGATGGGAAAGACTAGAGATCTCTTCAAGAAAATTAGAGATACCAAGGTAATATTTCATGCAACGATGGGCTCAATAATGGACAGAAATGGTATGGACCTAAAGAAGCAGAAGATATTAAGAAGAGGTCACAAGAATAAACAGAAGAACTGTACAATAAAGAGCTTCATGATATAATCACAAAAGTGTGCTCATTCACACTCACCTAGAGCTGGACATCATGGAATGTGAAGTCAGGTGGGCCTTAGGAAGCATCACTATGAACAAAGCTAGTGGAGGTGATGGAATTACAGTTGAGCTATTTCAAATCCTAAGAGATGATGCTTCGAAAGTGCTGTACTCAATATGTCAGCAAATTTGGAAAACTCAGTAGTGGCCACAGGACTGGAAAAGGTTAGTTTTCATTCCAGTCCCGAAGAAAGGCAATGCCAAAGAATGCTCAAACTACTGCACAATTGCACTCATCTAACACGCTTCGACTATGTGGATCACAATAAACTGTGGAAAATTCTGAAAGAGAAGGGAATACCAAACCACCTGATCTGCCTCTCAAGAAACCTGTATGCAGGTCAGGAAGCAACAGTTAGACATGGAACAACAGACTGGTTCCAAATAGGAAAAGGAGTACTTCAAGGCTGTACATTGTCACCCTGCTTATTTAACTTATATGCAGAGTACATCATGAGAAACGCTGGGCTGGAAGAAGTGCAAGCTGGAATCAAGATTATTGGGAGAAATATCAATAACCTCAGATATGCAGATGACACCACCCTTATGGCAGAGAGTAAAGAGGAACTGAAAAGCCTCTTGATGAAAGTGAAAGATGAGTGTGAAAAAGTTGGCTTAAAACTAAACTTTCAGAAAACTAAGATCATGGCATCTGGTCCCATCACCTCATGGGAAATAGATGGGGAGACAGTGGAAACAGTGTCAGGCTTTATTTTTTTGGGCTCCAAAATCACTGCAGATGGTGATTGCAGCCATGAAATTAAAAGACGCTTACTCCTTGGAAGGAAAGTTATGACCAACCTGGATAGCATATTAAAAAGCAGAGACATTACTTTGCCAACAAAGGTCCATCTGGTCAAGGCTATGGTTTTCCAGTGGTCATGTATGGATGTGGGAGTTGGACTGTGAAGAAAGCTGAGCACCGAAAAATTGATGCTTTTGAACTGTGGTGTTGGAGAAGACTCTTTAGAGTCCCTTGAACTGAAAGGAGATCCAAACAATCCATCCTAAAGGAGATCAGTCCTGGGTGTTCATTGGAAGGACTGATGCTGAAGCTGAAACTCCAGTACTTTGGCCACCTCATGCAAAGAGTTGACTCATTGGAAAAGACCCTGATGCTGGGAGGGGTTGGGGGCAGGAGGAGAAGGGGACGACAGAGGATGAGATGGCTGGATGGCATCACCGCCTCGATGAGCATGAGTTTGAGTAAACTCTAGGAGTTGGTGATGGACAGGGACACCTGGCGTGCTGCGATTCATGGGGCACAAAGAGTCTGACAGGACTGAGCGACTGAGCAACTGAATTGAACTGAACACGCTAGTAACCCACTCCAGTGCTCTTGCCTGGAAAATCCCATGGACAGAGGAACCTGGTGGGCTGCAGTTCATGGGTTCATTAGGAGTTGGACACAACTGAGTGACTTCACTTTCCCTTTCATGCATTGGAGAAGCAAATGGCAGTCCACTCCAGTATTCGTGCCTGGAGAATCCCAGGAATGGGGGAGCCTGGTGGGCTGCCGTCTATGAGGTCGCACAGAGTTGGACATGACTGAAGCGACTTAGCAGCAGCAGCAGCAACACACTAGTAAAGTAATGCTCAAATTCTCCAAGCCAGGCTTCAGCAATACGTGAACCATGAACTTCCAGATGTTCAACCTGGTTAGAGAAGGCAGAGGAACCAGAGATCAAGTTCCCAGCATCCACTGGATTGAAAAGCAATGGAGTTACAGAAAAACATCTATTTCTGCTTTATTTACTATACCAAAGCCTTCGACTGTGTGGATCACAATAAACTGTGGAAAATTCTGAAAGAGATGGGAATAACAGACCACCTGACATGCCTCTTGAGATACCTGTATACAGGTCAGGAAGCAACAGTTAGAACTGTACATAGAACAACAGACTGGTTCCAAATAGGAAAAGGAGTATGTCAAGGCTGTATATTGTCACCCTGCTTATTTAACTTATATGCAGTGTACATCATGAGAAATGCTAGGCTGGAGGAAGCACAAGCTGGAGTCAAGATTGCTGGGAGAAATATCAATAACCTCAGATTTGCAGATGACACGACCCTTATGGCAGAAAGCGAAGAAGAACTAAAGAGCCTCTTGATGAAAGTGAAAGAGGAGAGTGAAAAAGTTGGCTTAAAGCTCAACATTCAGAAATCTTAAGATCATGGCATCCGGTTCCATCACGTCATGGCAAATAGATGGGGAAACTTGGAAACAGTGGCTGACTTTATTTTTCTGGGATCCTGAATCACTGCAGATGGGGATTGCATCCATGAAATTAAAAGACGCTTACTCCTTGGCAGGAAAGTTATGACCAACCTAGACAGCATATTAAAAAGCAGAGGCATTACTTTCCCAGCAAAGGTCCATCTAGTGAAGGCTAAGGTTCTTCCAGTAGTCATGTCTGGATGTGAGAGTTGGACTGTGAAAAAAGCTGAGCACAAAAAATTGATGCTTTTGAACTGTAGTGTTGGAGAAGACTCTCAAGAGTCCCTTTGACTGCAAGGAGATCCAACCAGTCCATCCTAAAGGAGATCAGTCCTGGGTGTTCATTGGAAGGACGGATGCTGAAGCTGAAACTCCAATACTTTGGCCACCTCATGCGAAGGGCTGACTCATTTGAAAAGACCCTGATGCTGGGAAAGATTGAGGGCAGGAGGAGAAGGGGATGACAGAGGATGAGATGGTTGGATGGCATCACGGACACAGTGGACATGGGTTTGGGTGGACTCTGGGAGTTGGTGATGGACAAGGTGGCCTGGCGTGCTACGGTTCATGGGGTCACAAAAAGTCGGACACGACTGAGCAACTGAACTGAACTGAGACGTTTTTCTGGAATTCTCTTTCTTTTCTGTGATCCAACGGATATTGGTAATTTGACCTCCGGTTCTTCTGCTTTTTCTAAATGCAAGTTGTACATTTGAAAGTTCTTGTTTCACACACTCTTGAAGCCTGAACTTGAGAATTTTGAGCATTTCTTTACTAGCGTGAAGATGAGTGCAATTGTTTGGTAGTCTGAACATTCTTTGGCATTGTCTTTCTTTGGGATTGGAATGAAAACTGACCTTTTCTAGGCCTGTGGCCATTGCTGAGTTTCCAAATTTGCTGGCATATTGAGTGTAGCAGTTTCATAGCATCATCTTTTAGGATTTGAAATAGCTCAACTGGAATTCCATCACCTCCACTAGCTTTGTTCATAGTGATGATTCCTGTGACCCACTTGACTTCACACTGGAAGATGTCTGGCTCTAGGTGAGTGATCACACCATCGTGGTTATCTGGGTCATTATGATTTTTTTTTAAATAGTTCCTTGTGTATTCTTGTCACCTCTTCTTAAAATCATCTGCTTCTGTTAGGTCCATACCTTTTCTGTCCTTTTTTGTGCTCATCCTGCATGAAATATTTCCTTGTCATCTCTAATTTTCTTGAAGAGATCTCTAGTCTTTCCCATTCTATTGGTTTCCTTTATTTCTTTGTATTGTTCACTTAGGAAGGCTTTCATATCTCTCCTTGCTATTCTTTGGAACTCTGCATTCAGATCGGTATATCCGAATGAATGTTACTAGGTGTTAATAGCAATTCTGTAGCTTGAAAGTCTGTAGAACCTTAGATTCAATAAAGAACGCAGTGTCTTAGCTAAAAAGCTTCCTAGAAACCTTAATATGTAAATGAGCATCATAAGTGTTTTGGGTGGGGGTTGGGCTTGAGTCTACAATAGTCTTCCCTTATTCTTGGGGAATATGTTCCAAAAACCCCAGAGATACCTGAAAGTTATATATATTCTTTTCCCCTATATATACACATTATAGTTGTTAGTCTCTTATGATATCTTATTTATAAATTATACCATAGGTATAATTTCCTACTGTAGATCTTAGCAACGTCACCATACATTTTTTTCCCTTTCTTTAGGAAGTCAAGAATTTTTATTAATACCTTTGCATGTAAAGGAAGCACTTTACCATATAATTTATATATAAATTATACCACAAATAAAAATATACCTATGGTGTAATTTATAAATAATGCATTATAAGAAACTAACAAGAGTAACTAATAATAAAATATGACAAAGCAATATATTGTAAAACAATTATTGTAATTAAAGTTATGAGAATGTGGTCTTTCTCACAAAATATCTCATTGTCCAGATTTAATCCCTTTTCTCGTTTAACTATGCACTAACCAAGCACTGTGGCTATTATTTTTGCATTGTTACAGCAAAATTAGCACAGATTCATTTTTCCCTCTTCACAATTTCACAGGTAGCAGATATCTTCCTGAAACCTGAAACTGTTAGTTGCTCAGTCGTGTCCGACTCTTTGTGACCCCATAATCTGTAGCCTACCAGGCTCCTCTGTCCATGAGATTTCCCAGGCAAGAATACTGGAGTGGGTTGACATTTCCTTCTCAAGGGGATCTTCCCAACCCAGGGACAAAACCCAGGTCTCCTACATTGTAGGCAGATTCTTTACCAGCTGAGCCACCAGGGCAGCTCTTAAAGATGCTAGATCCCGTGAAAGAAAGGGACTTGCTACTGGGATGTGATCATAGGACAGGGATGACTGCCAGGTGGAGAAGCAGCAACTGATAAGTTGCCTATTACATTATCATAATTAATATTGGAAGGAGCCTGAGATTTTACCAAATGAAAGTTAATATTAATTAAGCAGAAAGGGAAACAACTGGGAATTTTTGAGACAAATAGTTTATGATTCCTCTCTGCTAGCTGCCATGTTGATTTTTCACTAAAGTTCGTGATTGACCTCCTGGTAAGTGAATTGGAATTTGCAGGCCTTCTTTGTTAGGTATTTCAAAGAGCTTGAAATTCAACACATGCTGATTTTCAAGGTGTGAGCTTTGACCAGCCTTCCACTTATGGGCTGTAGTCTAGCTGGGAAAGTTTCTATGTCCTTATTAAATTAGGCCAAAAACTTCTTTTTAATGAAGCCAGTGTAATTCTGGGAAATATCATTTGCATAATATTTTGGTGAACCTGAAATTTTCTCATAAATGTGTAGGGAATAGAGCTATTTCTGGAAATAGGAATTGAGAGTTTATTTGTTCCTGACTCTCTTATTGCCCTCACCCAAATCACAAAAAATAGCTTTTGCCAGTTACTGTTGCTTTGGGTTGAAGATATAAAAGATTTTTAAATGATCCCATGTTCATAATGCATGCAAAAATGATCATTTAGCAGATTTCCCCTAAGGATACTAGTGATGTGCTCCTTAGGAAATTTGGCTTTTATTTTTTGTTTTATTTTTGGCAAAGTAGTTGAATTTTTGTTTCAAGGCAAATTAACCATAGATAACTTGATTCTAATGATATTATTGTTTGCAAACCTCTGTGGAATTTATTTTTGGCCAAAATAAACCAGTACATATAATTCAGAAAAGTTTTTTTTCCCCTCTAGTTGTTGTTTTATTTCATTTAACTTTAACATTTCCTTATTTCATGTACTATTCATTTTATTTTTGTGCCCATGGTACTAGTGACGGTGTTCTGGTGATTAGTTTTATTATTAGGTAGAAGATAGATGTTGTGTAAACCAAGCTCTGATATAATAGTTAAAGCCGTCTCAACCAGCTACACTGATCCCAGGTATACCATCATTTTGTAGAATGACTCTCTCTGGAATAAAAAAGTTATCTTAATCATTGAGATTTGTTGATTGAAAAAAAATGCACAACCTGAAATTTGAGAATCATGTTTTATTTGGTGGACTTTCTGAGTACTATAAGCCCCGGAGACAGCGTCTCAGAATAGCTCTGAGAGACTGCTCCAAAGATGTAAGAGAGGAACCTGAATATGTAGGGGGCTTTGCAACAAATACCAGGTAGCTGGAACATCAAAACATTAAGATTAAAGAAAACCAGAAATCTCAAGTTGATGAATTTAGCACTTTTCTGCGTCTGGGAGGATGCAAGAGTCTGGGCTCCTTGAAATCGTTCCTTTGATCTGCACCTCAGCGGTCTGGGGCTAGGATCTTGTTCTTTCTCTTTCTGAATCCCCCAGGGTGTACCACTTGGGGCAGGTGCCCTGGCTGAGGGCTTGGTAGTGGGCAGCCCATTTGTCTCCATTCTGAGTCCCCTCAGGGCTCACTATGGGGGACACTGTAGTGACTTGATGGTGGTGGCATTCTTCATTTACTGATATGGCAGGCAACAGTTTTCATTTACAGATCTTATAGTGATCACTCAATTATTCTGGATGATTAAAGAATGACATCAAAGCACTAGATTATAAAGACAGGATGTAGGTAGAAGAAGGGTAAGGAGGGAGTCCACTGTCCTCTCTGATGCCAGATACTAGAAAACATGAACCTCCAAATCTCAGGAACTTGACTCTACATGTGTTATTTACAAAATGCTCCAGATGGTGGATTGTTCTTTTCAGGCCATGACATACAGACCCAGGATTCTTACATTTTGTAGCTCATCATCTTCAAATAGAGACTTCCAGTTTACCCTGCTAAGCTGCAGCAGGCCAAAAGGGAAAGGAACATGGTGGATCACCAGTAGAAGTTGGTTGTGAGCACAAACTTTAGCTCTTATTCCACTAGCTAGAGGTCGGTCACTTGACCACATCTTCCCTCTGGAATATGTACCCCATGGGGATTCCTAAAAGAGTAAATGCAACTGTGTTTGCCACAACTCTCTCGATGTTTGCTTTTTTGTATTTTTTCATGGTGTTGAAATTAATTTGAGTCATGAAAAGGAGTTAGTTATCTACAAAGGGAATAAAACATACACATTAATTACACATTTAATAAGCCTAATAATTAATATATACCATTTTAAGTAATTTCCTAAATAAGTTCTTTCCAAATTGCTTCAAAGTTTTTTTCTTGGGAGGGGGGCATTCCTGTTAAGGCAAATTTTATTGAGAAAAGGATCTAGTTTCAATTTACAAACAAATAACCAGCTCATTTTTATATCTCTGAAATTCCTTATAAGATCAGACTGAGTAGCTGAGCATCACACCTGGCTAGAGAATGGATTTTGACAGCCCGGCCTTGTTATGATCATTCAAACAGGTACCATTAGCAGGAAGATCACGCCACCATGATGGAAGTAAAGACCTATCCAAGCACCCTGGCCTCCTTTCTGAAATAGAAAATGATGTCATGTAATTGGTTTTGTCTGAACTGCCCAGTGGCTGAAAATGTGATTCTGAGGAGTTAAAGCATGATGTCATTATTCCCAAAGCAGATTCTCAGGGAGGCTGGGCACTCAGCAGCCTGATTCATGGAGCCAGAAGCAGTACATAAACTGGTGAAGAACTTTAATCTCTTTTGTACAGCGTAGTGACTTTTTTCTCAAGCAGAAATGTTACCGAATACACATTTTGTCTGCTCACCACACGACTGGTCAATAATCAGATGAGATGTTGAGGCAAGGAATAGTAACTTTGTTCAGAAAGTCAGATATCCCAGAAGATGATGGACTAGTGTCCTAGGGCACCATCTTTCTGGGCTCTGGATGACAGTTTGCTTCATAGACAGAGAGGATGAGGAGGTAAGACTGTAAAGTAAAAAGGCCATAAATCTTGCAAAACATCTCCTGGCTTGGCTAACATTGGGTGAGGGGGTATGCTGAGTTCTTCTTTTCTGTGGCCATTCACTGTGAGCAGGGTCAGAATGTGTCCCTGTAAGCTGGACAGAGGCACTTTAGCTTAACATTCAGGCAGAGGGGCAGGGTTCCTGAGGCATGCCATTATATGCTTACAGCTATAGACAGAATCCTTTTGGTGACTGTATTAACAAAAGCAATGAAAAGCAAAGGTTAAAGTAAAGGAAACATCCAACATGTAGTCAGATTTTGTTCCTCCCTATTACAGAAACATGGTGGGTTATTTTTAAACACAGGAAATGTGCTCCAGAGCACCACTGATGCCTCTAAGAGAATTTGTTGGATTGAAAAATTATCTGTTATGATGCTGACTCTGGTCAGTGTCTCACCTGAGCACATACTGGAGACTAAGTAGGCCTATCATGACAGCCTTCATCTCATTCCAATCCCAAGTGGCAAAGAAGGACAGAATATAGAGATGGTTTTTAGTTACATATTTAGCAATACTGACCATCTACTATGTGTCTGATAGTAACCCAAGTGCTGGAGATTTAGCAGTGAATAAAATAAAATCTCTCTTCATGGATAATAAGCAAATAAAGCTGTTGTCTAATGCCAGGTCAGAGGTGCATGACAGGAAGAGAGATCAGTGGAGTGCTCTCTAGAACTAGTGTGGCATGCAAAAAGTGGTCTGAGAGTATGACATTGTAGCAGAGAGAGACCCAAGGAAGTGAGGGGAAAGGTATGTGGAAATCTAGGGGGAGAAGGTTGCAGGTGGTGGGAACAGCTGGAAGACAAGTCCGTGGGCTGTCAGTGTGCTTGACAAGTTGATAGATCAGCACAAGGCTTCGAAGGAGAGAGAGAGGGGTCGGGAGCCTGCTTGGGTGAGGTGGGACGTGAAAAAGCCTGTAGGTACTGCTGCTGACCACCGTAAAGACCCCCAGTGCTGCCCCACTGAGGCTTCTCTTTCATGAGGGAGTACCAGGAGTGATGATACTTTGTGCTGACCATGCTGAGGACTTGGCTGAGGACTACAGTTTGTTATTTCTGGGCCTTGGATGATTGGAGAAGGTGGAGTGGGCTTGGGTTCAGGCAATGAGGACATACATCGTCCATGAAGAATTTAAAACAACTATAAGTGGTCTTAAAGTTGGTCTGCTCTTTATTATCATAATGATTGAACAATTTCAGGGATAAAATACTCTTCCACTCAGGGCCAGACCACTGTCATCTCCCCGCATCCTTTGGGATATCACTACATATCACTACTTTCTCCTGAAGATTCCCTGTCATAACTAAACATTGACTAAACAAAAGCCTCCAGACATCGTGTAACAGTATATAGTTGTTTAAAAAAAGAAGACTATATGCACACACACATACACACACAAACACATACATATATATTCTTTAGCATATGTAGCAAGGTCAAATCATGAAATGTTAATATAGAAATTTTAAATGAAATTTAAAATATTTGGAATCAAAAGACCTTACATGGAAAATGTGAAATTATTAAGATAAACTAATATTTACTCAGTACCTAGGATGTGCTAGGCGGGCTTTTTCCTTACATTTTGATTTGTTCAAGAACCGTTTTGTGACCTGTGGACACGGGGAGAGGGGAGGAGGGAGAGGGTGCGATGTATAGAGAGTAGAGTGAAAACTTGCCATCCTGAATGTGAAATAGACAGCCGGCGGGAACTCGCCCTATAGCTCAGGGAACACACACAGGGCCTCTGTGACCATCCAGAAGACGGGCCAGGGAGGGAGGTCTGGGAGGGAGGGGACATGGGTGTACCTATGGCGGATTCTTCCTGATATTTGACTGAAAACCACACAATTCTGTAAAGCAATTATTCTTCAATTAAAAAACTAAAGTGGTGAAAAAACAAACCATTTTGTGGAACTTACCTGAGTTTCTGAAGAAATAAAGAACAAAAGCCAAATGCTTGTATCACACCACGAAGTGTGGCTTGACTATTCCAATTTTACAAATGAGAAAACAGATTTGGAGGATTTCAATCTGTACTCAATCCACAGAGCTGATAATAGAGTTGGTACTCAAATGCCATTTTTTCTACATGTTTTCTTCTGAAAGAAACAAAAGAAGAAAGTTCAGATACTTGCACTAATTTTAATTTTTTGAGATAATGGGCATTGTGAAATATCACTATCCATATGAAATGGGTGTATATTTGGATAGGTGTTTAACATCTAAGAAGATATAATTAACATCCGTTTGGGAGCATTGTTTATATGCAGTATAAAAACATATAGGATAATCCAATACAAGTAGAATCAGCTCACACAGAATTAATTAATACTGGGATGTATGGGAAAACATACATGATGTTTTCTTTAAGAACAAGTCTTCATCCCCCTGTGATACCTTCTATTAATTCTGTGACTCAAATTAAACATACATATGGCTGCTTCACCGCACCTCTACCTGGACAATATCTAACACCGTATCATGTACCACTGCTTCTCAAATTTTAAGATATTTATGACTCTCTTAGGGATCTTGTTAAATTGCAGATTCTGATTCATAGGACTCGACTAGGGCCTGAGATTCTGAATTTCTAACAAGCTCCCAGGTGACACAGACACAACGGTCTGGGCACTTTGAGCTTAAGGTGTTACAGTCATTTCTGGCACCAGCCAGAAGCTCTATCTGGGGCCCCATCTCCTCCACTGGTTACTTTTGCAAGAGTGTTTACTTGGCAGACTGTCCAGGAGAACAACTTCCGAAATTTGAAGAGAGTATAGAGTAATGGGAAAGGGATGAAAGAAAGTGTACAAAAGGAAGCTGGACCTCACTCCTGAAGCAACCACACCCCAATCATTTACTCCTTGTTAGGAGTCAGCACAGCTGATCTGAAGACATATGCCCTTCGGCAGTAAAGCTGTGTGTAACCTTGAGGAATGAATATTCTGCTCTTCTCTGTCACCTCAGTTTTATTTTGCTGAAGCAAGACAAGAAGAAGCCAACAGTGCATTCCCTCATATTACTCATTCTGGCTGGATGCTAAAGTTAATTTTCTTAAGTGCTTTGGTCCCTATATTAAAATCATCCCATTTGTGAAATAGATTAGTGTGAATCATTTGAAAACATGCAAGAGAATTTCTTCATTTGAGCACTGTTTCTGAAATTTTAACGAGCAAACCTATCACCTTAGAATTTTACTAAAAATATAAATTTGATTCATTGGGTTTGAGGTGGAGACTGAAATCTTGCATTTCTTAGAAGCTCCTAGGTAAGGCTAACACCATAGATCCTTGGGTCACTATGAGTAGAGAGGCCTTACTTGACCTTGTCTTGCATTAAAATGGCTCATGTATCTACATATGTGTGTGTGTGAGGTATTCAAAGTGGTGAGGACGTTATATACTGACAAATAGTTTGAAATGTTGGAAGAGAGGCATCCTCCTTACCACACAGAGCAGTGATCAAAAGTTCCACAATCACATTATTTTCTTACCATGAAGGACTGTTCAAATACCAGTGTTACAAAAAAAGATTTTTGTTAGTAAGATAGAGTGCGTTCCAGTTTTTCTCAGTTCAAGACCTTCTTTAGATCACTTAGCATGTTCTAAGAGCACAGATACTCAGCCCCCCGCCACCCACCCGAGACCTCTGACTCAGAATCTCCAGGCCTGGATCTAAGAAGTCATCTCTAGACCCTCAGCAGTGACACCTGCAAGCTTATTATGCATAGACACTCTCATACCCCATCCAGATCTACTGAACATGAATCTATAGTTCAAATAGTCCCCCAAACATTCTAATCCATGTTCAATTTCCAGAGAGGCTACTGAGTGGGAGGCAAACCTGGATAGTTGCCACAGCAACATAATTGTAAGGTGTGAAATGCCTCCTTTCCTGTCTGATAGTATGGGCCTCTGCCTGATACTAACACTAAAAGAAGACAGACAGACGTAATGCTACTTTGACTGAACCTGAAGCTTCTGGGATGGTGTAAAATAATAGGGAGAAGATACAGCAAGTGTACCCAGGTCACTGTAACTAGTGCTTTATATCAGCAATCCATCTCTTTTTAGCTCTTGTTTTTCACGGTTTTTCCTCAACTTTTTCACAGACATTTTCATCACTTGCTTTCAGCTTCAAATCTACTGAGGAGAAGGTGTTCTGAAGGAAACTGAATAGACAGTTGAAGTCTGGAATTTCTTAGCCATAAAGACAGCTTTGCTCATATCCTTGCTACTTTGCAGGGAGGCAGTTTCGGTCACTGGGCTAAAACCCAGGAGAGGCAAGGAGTGATTTGCTGAGCATTTGCTGAGGAACTACTTTATGCCTGGCATCATGCTAAAGATGATGGAGACGAATGGGAATAGTCACCTGTTTGAAACTTGTTGAAGTCATGAGTATTTAACAAATAATATGTAAATAGTGCACTATTAAGGTCTGAAGTAGTGGGAAAGCATCAAGGAAAGGCTTAACACAGAGTATAGATAGTCTGAGCAAACATAAATAAATGAATAAATTAGAGGAAGGCAATGTTGGGTTTTCTTGTTTTTATTTTAAATTTTTTTGTCTGCTTTGGGTCTGCTCATTGCACTGACTTCTCTCTTGTTGCCGAGTACAGGCTCCAGGGCTCATGGGCTCAGCAGTTGGGGCTCAACTGCCCATGGTGTGTGTAATCTTCCAGGGGCCCCAGATCAAACCCGTGCCCCCTGTATTGGCAGACAGATTCTTAACCACTGGACCACCAGGGAAGTCCAGGGCAATGTCAGTTTGAGCTGAGCTGATGGGCCTTGACTTGAGTAGATACAGGGTGGAGGACTTTCCATTTAGGGGCAACAGTTTTAACAAAGGCAAAAGAGTTAAGCAGCACATGATGATGGGAACCAATAGTATAAAAAGTTGCTCTTAAACACGTAACATTATTTTATAGCTAACATTTTTAATTGTGGTGCAGAATTTTACACATATTGGGAAAATTGTGGCTGTTTTTCTAATTCTTATTAAGGAAGGGAGTTAGTTCTGAAATTAAACATATTTTCAATAGTTATCACTTTCATTATTTTTTCCTCAAGGGTATGGATTATGGTGTTTCCTAGTAATTTTTGCTAACTTCAAAATGGAAAGTATAAAGATTATTAATTTTTTAAAAAAGTTTTCCTCTAGCAATGACCTAAAAAACTGTAAAAGTTCTTTATATAAATTAAAATTGCTCAAGATTGCTTGGATGTTATGGACTGATGTTTCATGAACTTCATTCTATTATACTTGTAAAATCTTCACTATGTGGTTTATAGAGGCAATTTTGCAGTCTGGCAGTTACGCCTAATTCTTTAGATAAATGCTA
This sequence comes from Cervus canadensis, assembly GCF_019320065.1. NCBI lineage: Eukaryota > Metazoa > Chordata > Mammalia > Artiodactyla > Cervidae > Cervus > Cervus canadensis. The sequence continues at coordinate 19,072,693 of NC_057395.1, read as the reverse complement.
TTTGGAATCTCTGTTGTCATCAACCCTCCCATGTAGAAAATGGGATTTATAATTCCAATATAAATAAATGTTCTCTATTTTGGGGTAATAATGTGTTAATAAGAAGTGCATGTATTCAAAATCGTACAGAATGATATGCCCAATAAGTTCACAGGTTTATTTCATATCTTTACTTTTTTTTATTATCAACTGTACTTATTTTACCTTATCTACTTTAGAGTGCTAACAGTAACAAAGTATACTGTTTATAGAATAGATGTAGGCCACCAAATTCTGTATTTATATGCAAACACTTTTATTTAGGCTGTAGAAAAATGAAGTGTGGAGAAGCAAATGTCAGCCCACTCCAGTATTCTTGCCTGGAGAACCCCACGGACAGAGGAGCCTGGCAGGCTGTAGTCTGTAGGGTTGCACAGGGTCAAACGTGACAAACAACTCAGCACTCATGCAAATGCAGTGTATTCTCAACAAGAAGAGTGCTGAAACGCATTTCAAGAAGATACAGGATTACTAAGACACAAGAACTTGTAAAATACTGGCTTACATGAAATAATTCCTATGTTTGATCTTTGATCAAACAGCTTTGATCTTATAAATTCTGTGACTGTAAACTGGCAGTGGAAAGCTGTGGGAGGAAAATGGTTGTGTGTTGTATCTCTGCCTCCGCTAACAGCAGATGCTACAGAGCGCTCACAGTGGCTCCCTAGACTGCAGGCTTGTTTAGAACAGACTTGTTTATACGCTTCTTACTCTCACAACATGAGCACCCATGTAAACAGCGCCATGAGTTCGCAACTCTTTTGCTCCCCAACTTTGCTGTGGTTGGGTGGGTGGAATAAATAGTAGCAGATCCCACCATAGTATAGGTCCTGCAGACACCGGTCTGTACCCAGAAAGCAGCTGCATGCTGTCATAGTTCTGGGATTTCTGTGAACAGGCATCCCCTAAGCTGAGCTCTAGCATGTGATGCTGGCAGGGAAATAGCTAAATACTGGTTTCTAAAGGTTTTATGAGTAGTGAGACAGTCGCCAAGAAAGAGGAGAGATGGGCCAGGCCAGCAGCCTTCCCTATCTCTGGGGCTCCTAAGTAGCTCATTGATACAAAGGGAAAACATTGGGGTCAAGCACTTGCTACCGGAAGATTCCACAAGCTGTGAGTGGGTGGCAAGTCAGAGTTCCTGCCCAATGCCCAAGTTGGGTCGAGGGTAAAAACTCAGGGATGAGATCAAGCTCATATTCAGCAGTGCAAAATGAACAGAAAAATACCAATATAAGTTTAGCTGACAATTGGTAGTTCACGGGATAAGGAACAAACTTTAAGCACTGGGAAAAGGTTAGTCCAGAAACTGGAGATGGAGGAGGTGGAGAGGAGCTGTTCCTCAGGAGATTACTGAGAAATGTGTTTATCCTCTGGGAGTCCTCTGGGGCCTGCCTGCGATTTTATAGCAGTTTTGGTGTGGACAGATTGCAGTCTTTGTGTAGAACCTCTGTCACAAATGGAAAGGGGAAGGTTCCGTATCTGCTGATAAACACTATGGAAGAGGGGTCCTCCAAGTTCTAACCAGACAATGATCCTGGGAATCAGTGGCTGGGTGGAGCGAAGCTTCTGAAGATAGCTGAGAACCACAATAGGAACTGTGTTAAGGCTGGCTTTACAAAGTAAAACCAGGGAACTCTGCTCAATACCATGTAACAATCTAAATGGGAAAAGAATTTGAAAGAGATTAGATACTTATGTATGTATAACTGGATCACTTTGCTGTATGCCTGAAACTAACATAACATTGATAATCAGCTATATCCCAATATAAAATAAAAAGTTTAAAAAAAAAGTAATCTGCGAGAAAACAATAGGAGACTTATCAAACTGTCTTCATTTGGGGAATTGAAATGGAAAGTTTGCTTTTACATACAGTAGAATTTTAAATGCATTTGTTATTTAAAAAAATTAAATTGTAATATATTAAGGTTTTGTATATGTTATCACCAGGCAGACAACAAAAATATCCACACATATTACTTTCAAAGAGTCTTGTGGCATCTTCTGATATTAACTGCTAACAAATTCCTAGTGAAAGTGAATTAATTTGAAAATACTAAACACTGCGGATTTTTGGATGACTTCTAAAGTATTGTTTTCTTTCCTTTGTTAGTGTTAATAATACTAACACTCAGTATTCATCTTATCTCTCATTTGCCGCTAATTACTGCATGCTGTTTGCCTTGTACTTAAAAGGTAATGCTTTGGACTTCCCTGGTAGCTCAAGATGGTAAAGCGTCTGTGTGCAATGCAGGAGACCCAGGTTCAATCCCTGGGTCGGGAACATCCCGTGGAGAAGGAAATGGTTTAGGAAGCTCTAATTAGTTGCTGCTAACAGGGGTTGCATTTAGTCTGACCAAACTGAATCCTTAGTAAGCATTTTACATTGTTCTTTCTTGGCTGTGCAATGAATTTAGTTCATTTTTGTTAACTTTCTCAAATGGAATCATAGACTGCCTTATATGTGCATGCATGCTAAGTCTCTTCAGTCGTGTCTGACTCTTTGCAACCCTGTGAACTGTAGCCTTCCAGGTTCCCCTGTCCAGGGGATTCTCCAAGCAAGAATACCGGAGTGGTTTGCCATGCCCTCCTCCAGGGATTGAACCCATGTCTCTTACTTCTCCTGCATTAGCAGACACATTCTTTACCACTAGCAACACTGGAAGCCCACCTTATATGTAATAGTCCTTAATTGCTATTTTGGATGGAACTATTTCTTTATTCTATTTGTTTTTTCTCCCACTAGATTGTGCCTTATTTGTCCTTTTTCATCCTTTATTTTGATAATATTACTTTGAATGTAGTAGGCACTAAACAAATAATTTGAATTGGTTCCTTGATCTGAAATTCACAGATAATAAAAGCAACTGAAAGCCAGTGCTTTTGTGAATAATATTTTACTTTAGTAAAGTAAGAGTTGGTGTCTACTTATATACCCTTCTCTTATGAAAGAGGAAAAATTAAATATCAGGAAATCTTTCTGCCTTAGAATTAAAAGAAAAAAAAATGAAGCTTAATAGTGATATGAATTTTCATGAACGGCCACAGCCAAGAAATTATTTAAGTATGTGATTTATTCACAGTTCAATAAAAGCTATGTTTTTCTGCAGCTCAATTTATTTTGTGCTTGAAGGAAATGATTTTCAAACTGTGATTCTGTAAGCTTAGGGTGAAATGTGTGTCTTGTCAAGCTTCACAAAGCAGTATGCCCATTAACCTATAGCAGTGAATTTTAAAAGGTTATTTCTCAATATGTTTGTATAACATTCTGTAAATCCCCCTAATTGAAAGTGATAAGAGCAATATTTTCAAAATTATTCAGTTCTCCAGTCAACCACATATAGTCTTGATTGTAGAGAAACGTTTGAGAATACTGCCTGCAGATCTCATTTACACTCAGAAAACCAGAAAGCAATTTAATTTCAAAGGACTTGATTTTACATATTGGGATATATATATATATAGATTGGAATATATATATTTCTATATGTGTGTGTGTGTGTGTGTGTGTGTATGTGTGTGTGTGTGTGTGTGTGACTGCTTGCCAAATGGGACTGTACATAATAAAGTGGGTTTTAAAAACTTATGTTCAAAACATAATCATAAAGTCACAGAGTGTGAAACTGTTATAAATGGCAAATAGATATTTGGCCGATGTAAGCAGAGCAGGAAGTTTAACTTTATTTTTTACCTCTTTTTCTAAAGGTTCTCTACTGAACTGAGTGGAGTTATCTAGGGCTGAGAAAATGGTGGTGGAAACAGTGTGGGAGAAGCTTTCTCTCCACTTGTCTGAAGCCTATAATCACACTTTCATCTACACAGACAAAGAGAAGTGAGACTGGCTAAATCAAACCTTAGTTGATTAACCAGACCAGTGTTCTTTGAGAGTACAATTTTCTGCACCAGCCCTCTTCTTTCATCTAATATACATTAAATTCAAGCACATAAAAACATATTTACTCTCTTTCTAATTCTGCTGTAAGCTCAAGATAAAAAGTCTTCTCCTTTGTCCTCTTGACCAACAGCTGATACAATATTTTATCCACAGAAGATCCTCCAGAAATACTTTCTCCTGAGATTATTCATCTTACTCTTCCTAAATGTGTAGCTCTGAGCATTTAACCAGCCTCACACCTCAGTCAGTTCAACTGTACAATGAGGATAATAAATTTCATCTGCAGTTAGCACTGCAGATAATGGGTGCAAAGTACCTGTTGTGTAGTAGGGCTCCATGACTGATGGACCCTCTGTCTCAGCATAAAGTTTCCTGATTATTCTTGTTCCATCCTTTCCCACTGTTTCATCTTCCCTGCTCCATGATGTGGCACTCACACAAACATTATATAAATGCACATATAATTTATTTTTTAAGTTTTATTGTATCAAAGTATAGTTGATTTACAATGTGTTGATTTCTACTATACAGCAATGTTGTTATTTGATGCTTTATTACACAAAGTGATTCAGTTATATACATATATTATATATATAATATATATATACACACACACATTCTTTTCCATATTCTTTACCTTTATAGATTATAATGGGATATTGAGTGTAATTCCCTGTGCTATACAGTAGGACCTTGTTTATCCATCCTATATATAATAATTTGTACCTGCTAATCCCAAACTCCCAATCCATCCATTCCCCCAACCTTTTCCCTTTGGTGACCATAAGTTTGTTTTCCATATCTCTGAGTCTGTTTCTGTTTCCAAGATAAATTCACTTGTGTCATATTTTAGAATCCACATATGAGTGATATCATACACATATATTTTCATAGTTTCATTAATTACATGCCACATGCTAATATACCAGCTTAAATTGTTTCATCAAATTTTTAAAGTTCACATTAGTGATATGAAGTTGGTCCTCAAAAATATGAAACACATTTTTTCCAGTGATTTACTGTTCAAGATTATCCTTCTAAATTCCTGCCAAGTGATTCACCTGATCAACCCTTCTCTGCTCCTGATCAAAGCACTTGAACAAATAATTCTTTGAGGTCTTTCTGATTAAAATTATTGAGTTAGTACCTTAAATTTATAAGCAACTTTGAGCCATTTGATTTGAGTAAGGTTAGAATAATACTGTCCAATAGAAATTCAGTGCCAACCACACACGCAATTTAAAATATTCTAGGCAAACAATGTTGCAGAGAATGTACTAGGACTTTGAACAAAGAATTATGTCTTGCTAAAACCATTTAACTCCTTTAGCAATCTTTCTTCATTCTATAAAGGATCAAAGACAACTGAGGCAAAGTATATTCGATAAAATAACTATAAAACAAGAATTAGAGCCCCTCCAAAAAATAAATTAGGAAACCAAAAGCAAGGCAAACAAAACCCAGACACACAGACCTAACAGCCACACTGGCTAACCTCTCAGAGCCTTTGCTCTTTCCTATTCTTGGACCAATCAGCTTCCCAGATCTTTTGATGGCTCCTTTATGTGCTTTGGGTCTCTTTTGAGATATCAGTTTCTCAGAGATGTCTCACTGACCAACTTGTCTGCATAAGCTTTTTGGTCACCTTTGTCACCTCCCTTTGCTTTAAGTTCTTTGGAGCAGTCATCGAAAGCAAGTAATTTGTTGTTCACATATGTGTTTATGTGTTGTTATCGTTCTTCCCCCATTGAAATACCAACTCCAGAAGAGCAAGGGCCTTGCTCACTACTATATAGTCTGACTTTGAAAAATGTGCCCAGGGCAAGAGGACACTTTATAAATAATGTTAAGTGAAGGAACGTTCTTATGAAGCTGTCGTGTGGCCCTAAGCTTTCTGGAAGTCAAAACTGAGAGAAGGATGCTTCCCAGAGCTCCTATTGCATGTGACCCCATTCAGGGGGAACTGACTGAGACAGTTAGATTACTACAGTAAACATGGAAACAGAAGCCTCCCAGCATTTCTTAAGGTTTCTTCAAATAAAAAATAAAGTTGGCTTTGTCTGAACATAGAACTTGGATTAAAGGAGTAAATAATTGCATATTCCTCAGCTCACCCTCCACAAATCTCATTTCTCACTACTGCAATTGTGACAGGAGCTAGAGAAAAAAAAACAATAACAACTGAAATGAAAGAAAAGCTATTCAATATTTAACTTTTTGAAGTTTCCTTTTCTTCTTGCATTCATGATTCATTTTTTAAAAATTTTTTTTCATGATTCATTTTAATGCCTCAAATAAATTGTAAGCTGATTAAGGGCAGAAACTATAGCATATTTTATATTTCTTCTTATTCCTACAACATAAAATATCCCTATACTTGACCGGTATTAATTAAGAATCAAGGTTTGCTTTAGCTATTATATGGATTCATTGTGAAGTGAAAGTCTCTTAGTCGTGTCCGACTCTTTGCGACCCGTGGACTAGTCCACGGAATTCTCCAGCCAGAATACTGGAGTGGGTAGCCTTCCCTTCTCCAGGGATCTTCCCAACCCAGGGATCGAACCTGGGTCTCTCGCATTGCAGGCGGATTCTTTACCAGCTGAGCCACAAGGGAAACCCATCAGTCACATAGACATCCATTATGTGCATAAGCAAATTTTATTATCTGTACTTTTTCAAGCCCAGTTCTAAGAAACAATGTGAACCAGAGTGGGGCACAGAACTTCAGAGCCGAGGGCTTCAGCCAATGAATTTGGACCTGAACAAACACAACTAATTATTGACAGAGGCTCGTTCTGCTATGCCAGTGTAAAAAGACAAGCTGGAACATATTTAAAAAGTTAAGATTTTGTGAGCAAAAATCAATTTGAATCAGCAGCATCAGTTGGAAATGGTTAGGAGTACTCTACTAACAGGAGCTGGGCCAAAGACTTTTATAGAGAAGACATGGAAGCAAAGCGAGGAAATTAGTTGATGGGCTGTAGTGTGAGTGGTTGCCTTATTTGGGAAAGTCTATGTGGTGTTTGTTGTGGGTTGTAATTAGGTTTCAGTTTCCTAACTTGGAGGCATTACAGGCTTAGGTTTTTGGTTTGCTGCTGAGGCATTTAGGTCACTTCAATCTAATAGCCTTATTGTTTAATTCACTTAATACCAGTGATTCTTCAAAGTTAATGTACATCTAAGTTACAGAAGGAAAGCATTAAAAATGTAGATGTCTGGACTCTACTCCATATTCACAGATGCAGGATGTACAGAGATAGCCTTTAAATTCTCTCTAGATCTTGGAGTAATACACTGCAATTCAAGGAAAATAGATAAAGTACCTGGGAAAAGTAGAGAAACTTAGATAGGAGGATCTAATTAGCTACTGAACATAAAAAACTACTCCAATACTTAAAGACTTGAAACAACTGTTTTATTATTGTTATTGCCATGGCTGTGGGCAGAGACTTGTCATAGCTCTACAGTGTCTGTTCCATTCTGAGACAGAGAGTGGAAACAGCTGGGAATGTTTAGCATCCCTGTTTTCCTGGACAAGGAAATGGCAACCCACTCCAGTACTCTTGCTGGAGAATCTGTGGACAGGGCAGCCTGGTGGGCTGCCATCCATGGGGTCACACAGAGTCGGACATGGGACTTAGCATCAGCAGCAATTCCTCTCTAGATGTTTCCCAGTTGACACTCCCTCCCAGCATGGCAACTTCAGGTAGTCTGACCTCGCTTGGCCCAGGGTGCTCTAGACAGGAAGAGGAAGCTGTCTTGGTCTCGGGAACTAGCACAATATCACTTCCGCTGCATTCTGTTGGTCCCAGCAGAGCCCACTGAGCATTGTGGTTGGGAGAGAGAAACAGAAGCATCTCCTCTCCTTGGGGGGGTGTCAAAGATTTCCTGACCTTCGGTCTTCCACAGATATCTTAAGCAAGTACAACTTTGGGAAACCTTAGTTCCACTTCACAATTTTAACAGTACATTTGTTTTTCCACCTCACTGAATCAAAAGCAGGAGTTGAAAAGGTTTCTAACAATACAAAATATCACTTTTACACCATAAACCTTGAAATATGTGGGACTGCAAACACTTTTAAAATTAGACTTAAAATGTTTGTTAATTTTTTTTGGAATATATATAATATAGGATTAGTAGGATGATTAGTCCTGTTTTCATTTATTATGGATTAGTTTTTTATTTGACTTGGTAACACAGAAAGAAATGTTTAAATGATAGATAAAATGTTTCAGTGTTGTGTCAGGAAATAGAGGTTTTGTTAAAGTAGCTATTTTAGGAGTTTTTTTTCAGTTGTTGTTCAAGCTCAAAAAATGTTACATTGTTATGAGGAAAGAAAATATAGAAATTAAACTTTACTGAATTGAATGCAAATGTCAACACATTCAGTGTTTATAGTATAAGTGTCAAGTGGAAAAATAATCTGGGTGGAGTTAGAAAATTTAATTTCAGTGTAGGCATAAAAACTCTGGAGTGTTTTATGCTCAAAATAAAATGCCAGAACACTTGCAGGCCAGGGAGAACGTTAGTGTTGCTTGCCTGTGTTTTCTGTCCTACCCAGTCCCCTCCTGCACCTTAAACCTATATGCTCAGAGTTTTCACAGACATGAATAATCAGTTATTGTCTTAAACTTGCAGGATGCTTTTAACTCAGCAAGATGTTTTAGTAGGGGTGGTTTCCCTGGCCATTGCACTTTAGGTAACCAAAAATTAGTCTGTTTTCTCACACTTTAATCTCTTATCAGATTAGTCATCTATAATGGGGAGATTTTGTTTTGATTTTTGGTGATGATATTTCATTTCTTTCATTTAGAACATGTTTTAGAGCATGTTCCCTTAAATTCCCAATTAAGTGCCTGACTCACTGCTTTCATATCTCTCCTGTCTTTAACTGTAGGTGACTGGTATGGTGCATGGTTGTTTTGTTTTGAATAATGATGGTTGTGTAACTGGCAGAGGCTCCCTGAGTGGTTTTGAGATTAGAAATGAGATTTTAAAAAACCCTGAAGTAGATTATTTATATGAGTTAGACAAAAACAATCATTCCTTCCACTGGAAATGCAATAGTTATAGACTTTTATGAGAAGTTTCTGTGTACTGTTTAAAAGTGGCTACACACTATTTCCAAATTCTCATCATTTGGAAATACATGACGTGCTACTTGGTAATACAGATGGCTTTTTAAATGAGGACATATGACTTGGATTTAGGAAGAGTCAGTGTGAACTGACTCACTGTGCAATAGATGCCAAATACAGTAAGATCTTGATTGTTCCATATTGGAGCTCAAATTATTGCTATTATCTGTAACACATTCATTTTCTCTAACTGGCTTCCCCATTTTATCCAAAATCTTTTGCATTGTATATTTCTCCATCAGTTACTTTGTAATAACCAAGTAAACATTTATTATTCACCCTTATGGCATAAAGTAAACATGGAACAATAGACTGGTTCCAAATAGGAAAAGGAGTACGTCAAGGCTGTACATTGTCACCCTACTTATTTAACATATGCAGAGTACCATGAGAAACGCTGGGCTGGAAGAAGCACCAGCTGGAATCAAGATTGCCAGGAGAAATATCAATAACCCCAGATATGCAGATGACACCACCCTTATGGCAGAAAATGAAGAGGAACTAAAAAGCCTCTTGATGAAAGTGAAAGAGGAGAGTGAAAAAGTTGGCTTAAAGTTTAACATTCAGAAAACTAAGATCATGGCATCTGGCCCCATCACCTCATGGGAAATAAATGGGGAGACGGTGGAAACAGTGTCAGACTTTATTTTTTTGGGCTCCAAAATCACTGCAGGTGGTGATTACAGCCATGAAATTAAAAGACACTTACTCCTTGTAAGGAAAGCTATGACCAACCTGGATAGCATATTAAAAAGCAGAGACATTACTTTGGCAACCAAGGTCCATCTGGTCAAGGCTATGGTTTTTCCAGTGGTCATGTATGGATGTGAGAGTTGGACTGTGAAGAAAGCTGAGCACCAAAAAATTGATGCTTTTGAACTGTGGTGTTGGAGAAGACTCTTGAGAGTCCCTTGGACTGCAAGGATATCCAACCAATCCATCCTAAAGGCAATCAGTCCTGGGTGTTCATTGGAAGGACTGATGCTGAAGCTGAAACTCCAGTACTTTGGCCCCCTCATGCGAGGAGTTGATTCATTGGAAAAGACCCTGATGCTGGGAGGGATTGGGGGCAGGAGGAGAAGGGGACGACAGAGGATGAGATGGCATCACTGACTCAATGGGCATGAGTTTGAGTAAGCTCTGGGAGTTGGTGATGGACGGGGAGGCCTGGGGTGCTGCGATTCATGGGGTCGCAAAGAGTCGGACATGACTGAGCGACTGAACTGAACTGAACTGAAACATGTTCTTGAAAGATGTACTATTTTCCCAGATGGTAACATACGGAGATCACATATAATTTGCTGATCAAACCATACCATGAGCACTTAATAGGCAATCAGACTATGATTATGATTCAGACCTTCCCTCTAAAACACTAAAAGAACTATAGGCTTTTAGTTCTGGAGTTTGTTATTAGTGGCATATTTAGAAGGATCTTTCTGTTGATGAATAATAAAAGATTAATTTCCATAGAAATCAATAAAGAGAAGTAGCTTGATGTTGTCTGTAAACCCATTACTTTGAATTTCTGAATATTTTCTGGGAACACAGAAATTTGTGTGAAATTAAATAAATAGTCAAACCTGTTTTGAGCAAGTCACTGCACGTATATTCCAGAAAAGCAAGATGGCGGGGAGCGGTGGGTTTCCACTGTGGCGTCTCCAGAGTCTAAACAAATGCCTAGCATGTAAGTGCCTTCTATCTGTTGGATGAATGACACTTAATGTCCTGGCAGTGGCAAAATCTAGATGTTGCTATTCTAACTCTATAATTTAGCTATGATATGAGGAAGCACATTAGTTGATCAAGCTGTTCTTGTCCACTAATTTGAAAGAATCTTAATCTCTTCAGGAAAGATAAAGTAGAGAAAATGCAAACTCCAACCAAGTATCTCAGATATCTGTGATTCTAATCCATCCAAATCTATACCTTTGTTCAATGCGATAGTTACTTTCCTAGTTTAGACTTTCAAGGTGAAAAAAAAAAAATGAGATTCAGAAGATAAAATAGCCATATAGCAAATGCATTTTTCATTTTTTTCCTCTCAACTGTTTCTATTCTAAAATCTCGAGTTGCTGCCACCTGTGAAGGTATATGTTAATGAAAGAGAATGGTGTCTGTTTATGAACATTCTCTTTCAAAGTGCCATCTAGAGCACCTTCGTAATTGTGATATGAACAGTAGAAATAGATCATTGCATCCTAGTCAGGACTGGATGCAAGTGACATTGGGTTTGCTATTTCATATAATCCTTGCCCTCTAAACTCTACATGGAGAGAAATCTTGTTGCATGTGCAGCAGTAGACATCTTTGCAGAAATGTGAGCACTTCAACTGCTTTATGTTCACAAGTCCTTCCTAACAGTTCTCTTTCATATTAAAAAATGAGCAATGTGACTTTGTGTGCATGTGGATACATTTGCGTGTGCACATGTCTGTGTGTGTGTGAATTCAAAATCTTATCCAGTTACAAGATATTAATAGAATCAGAAGATGGAGTCCTTGCTCTTCTCAGGTTATTTTTTTTCTTTGTTCATATATATTGTTTAAATTTAGATAGAAATACTTATGCAACACGTTAGAGATGTTTCGTGAATAAATCCCCAAAATTGCAAAATAGGTCCAGCACGACGTTTTTTCCCCTTTGGGTACTGGGTTGGCCATATCCGATTGAATTTCTGGAAGAAAGGAGTGAAGGATTTCCAGCTACACCTTTATCAGTGCTTCCAGAAGATGTAGCAAAGACTCCAGATACTCTCGTCCTGGACTTCTCCAGGAGATCAGCACTTGCCCTGCCTCATCTGTGGTGATGACCCAGATTCAGAAGGGTTTGAAGAACTACTTTGTAAGATGAGATTGGCTGTCTTCTACTTCCCCTGGGGTGACTAGCATTTTTCAACATAGCACAGGCACCAAATCTTTCTTCATGGATTTGATCAGATGCAAGGAGGTTGAGCAGACATATGAAACTTCCAAGCCGGAGCTCTTCTTACGTTCTGCAGAGAATTTCTACAGCAACCTGTGGCCCATCTCTTTGGACAAAGGAGACACATTGATGAAATTAGCTGTTTCAATAGATGACCCCTTTCAGAGGTTGGCCTGGAAAGGTGGAGTAGTTTTTAAAGATAACCATTTATTTATCAGCTTTCTTAAGGTATAATTTAGACACATTTTTGTAAAAACATTTGAGGACTGAAGATGAAGGACCTATTCATTATAAAAAATTTGAAAGGTACAGACAAATATAAACTCACAATTCTCAGATAATCCCCTCTTAAAAATTTGGTTGATTAACACCATTTTTTTTTTTTCTATCAAACTATGTGTCTGTGTGTATACACACACACACACACATTAGAAGTTATTGGGATAGCATTTGATACAGATTTTTGTAATCCGAGTTTTCATTTAAAACATTAAAAGTTTAACAGTTCATCATAAATTCTTCAAAAATCTTGTGTTAACGTTTATGATGAAAACGTTCGGCTTGACGTTTTCTTCAGAATAATCAGAGAAGGGGAGCGAGGCCAATGAAACAGGTCTAGAGAGAGCAGGCTGGCACTTGGTTGATATTTGTTGAGTGTAAGTACTCGTGGGATCTTTGTGTGCTTCTTCTAAGAAGAAGCCCTTCTATGTGAGCTTCTCTGGTGCCTCAGATGGCAAAGAATCTACCTGCAATGCAGGAGACCTGGTTTCAACTCATGGGTTGGGAAGATCCCCTGGAGAAGGGATTCTTGCCTGGAGAATCCCATGGACAGAGGAGCCTGGTGGGCTATGGTCCATGAGGCTGCCAAGAGTCAGACAAGACTGAGTAACTAACACTTTCACCTTTCTGTTCACTTGCATGAGTTTGATATTTTCTATAATAAAACAATGTAAAGCCTTGTTTTGAGTAGCTATGCTACACTTCAATTTGGATGTTTATTAGAGATTTAGATTGTTGATATTTCCTTACTATTGAAAACATCACTATCATAAACAGCCATGTTTTTTGTTTTTTTTATTTTTTTTTATTTTTTATTAGTTGGAGGCTAATTACTTCACAACATTTCAGTGGATTTTGTCATACATTGATATGAATCAGCCATGGATTTACACGTATTCCCCATCCCGATCCCCGCTCCCACCTCCCTCTCCACCCGATTCCTCTGGGTCTTCCCAGTGCACCAGGCCGGAGCACTTGTCTCATGCATCCCACCTGGGCTGGTGATCTTTTTCACCATAGATAGTATACATGCTGTTCTTTTGAAACATCCCACCCTCACCTTCTCCCACAGAGTTCAAAAGTCTGTTCTGTATTTCTGTGTCTCTTTTTCTGTTTTGCATATAGGGTTATCGTTACCCTCTTTCTAAATTCCATATATATGTGTTAGTATGCTGTAATGTTCTTTATCTTTCTGGCTTACTTCACTCTGTATAAGGGGCTCCAGCTTCATCCATCTCATTAGGACTGGTTCAAATGAATTCTTTTTAACGGCTGAGTAATATTCCATGGTGTATATGTACCACAGCTTCCTTATCCATTCATCTGCTGATGGGCATCTAGGTTGCTTCCATGTCCTGGCTATTATAAACAGTGCTGCGATGGACATTGGGGTGCACGTGTCTCTTTCAGATCTGGTTTCCTCAGTGTGTATGCCCAGAAGTGGGATTGCTGGGTCATAAGGCAGTTCTATTTCCAGTTTTTTAAGAAATCTCCACACTGTTCTCCATAGTGGCTGTACTAGTTTGCATTCCCACCAACAGTGTAAGAGGGTTCCCTTTTCTCCACACCCTCTCCAGCATTTATTGCTTGTAGACTTTTGGATAGCAGCCATCCTGACTGGCGTGTAATGGTACCTCATTGTGGTTTTGATTTGCATTTCTCTAATAATGAGTGATGTTGAGCATCTTTTCATGTGTTTGTTAGCCATCTGTATGTCTTCTTTGGAGAAATGTCTGTTTAGTTCTTTGGCCCATTTTTTGATTGGGTCATTTATTTTTCTGGAATTGAGCTGCAGGAGTTGCTTGTATATTTTTGAGATTAATCCTTTGTCTGTTTCTTCATTTGCTATTATTTTCTCCCAATCTGAGGGCTGTCTTTTCACCTTACTTAGCCATGTTTTTTAAAAAGCAGCAAATGTGTTAGTGTCCAGCCCACATCCCTTTCACTAGGCTGGTGCTCCCAGCTCTCAGTTAGACTCCTCAGATCTTTTAAAACTTCATGGTTCTGTAAGTAAGCAGTGGACATTTTTACAGTTTTTGTCTTCTCATCATAACATAGTGTCAAAATTTATTGAACTGCACTTGGTAACTATATTTTTGGTGTTAAACACAGTAAACCTCCAAATAAAGGAATTCAGTGAATCTATGTAAATTTCTTAGATTTAATGACTCTGTTTTAAACAGTGTTGTCATTGAGATGAACGTTTAATTGATAGCTCATGTAATGAAAAATGCAACACGGCGAAGACTCATAGTTCTGTTTAATATCAGCAGTGGCATGTTAAGAAGACAGATGGAGATTAGGAAACATTTTCCTAAATAAAATACCTCATTTTACATGGTTCTGATAAGCAGTGTTTACAACATTAAATAATTTAGTGCTCGTATATTTATTGAATACCTTAAAAGTATGTACACTGTGGTAAGGGCTGGGGGAAACCAGAAGAAGTAGAATATGTATCTTACTTCCAGGAAGAAATGCACAGTCTGTTGGGGGAGAGGAGGGGGTTGGTTGAGGGTCATCTCAGATCTGTAAATAATTTATAAGTAAACATCTGTACATCAGACCTGTCTATAGCATGGCAAAACAGAGAATCTGAGCAAAGTACAAAAGGAACTCAGAGGAAAGTTCTGCTAGGAACTGAGTAGTATTTTTCTCAAGATCAGTATTACATAACTAAAATATTTCAGCTGAATGACCTAGAAAGATAAATAGTCATGGGAAATGAAAATGTCTCCATATCTTTATATAGCTGTTCATTTTGTAAAACACATAACTTGGCACACCTTTTCTACTAACCCTCTTCCTCCCGTAAATTCTTGGAGCTCAAAAGCTATCTTTGATTTAAGTAGGTTTTTCAAAATGTTTATATTGTATCAAGTTATGGGTTGGATCAGGGAGGTGGTAAAAACCATAACCGCCTCCAGAAATCAGGTGGGCCCAAGCCGTGAACTGGTGGGGTTCTGGGTGAACTGAGGTTGGCCAGAGCCATGGATGCAAGGCAGCGGATCATGTTAACAGCATAGGGTAGCTCCAAAAAGCTCTCGCTTTGGGGAAGTACTGGTTTGAAAGAGAATTTTGTAGGGTTATCATGTTCACCCTGGAACCTTCCATATCTGAATCTAAAGAGGAACCCTTTCTTCTCTGCAGATTTGGGACTCTCAGATGGGGCTGCAGGAGTTCCACTGGGATAATTCAGTTCCGTTCAGTTCAGTCACTCAGTCACGTCCGACTCTTTGCAACCCCATGAACCGCAGCATGCCAGGCCTCCCTGTCCATCACCAACTCCCGGAGTTTACCCAAACTCATGTCTATTGAGTTGGTGATGCCATCCAACCATCTCATCCTCTGTCATCCCCTTCTCCTGCCCTCAATCTTTCCCAGCATCAGGGTCTTTTCAAATGAGTCAGCTCTTTTGAGTCAAATGAGTCAGCTCAAATGAATCTACCCCAGTGGTGATGCTACCATTGGGGTAGATATTTGGCTTATTTGATTAAGAGTCTTGCCTCCTTGCTGGCATCCAAGGACTCATTCACAGTGATCCAGTCACCTCTAGAGGTAAAATAGAAGGAATCCGGGGAGAACACTATAGAAAATGCCTTGAACCAGGCAAGAGAGGATTCCAGTACTGTGGTGAGTTAAATTATTGTCAGATATTTGCTGCTTCTTCCAACTGTCTTCCCTGCTGAGTCCCTCCATTCTAAAGGACTATTCTTCACGCCCCATTGCTGTAAGGATGGGATGCATGTCTTGCTTTGACGTTTGATATGTAGGAGAAGCAGCGTAAACCATTTTCTCACAAAAATTTTAGAGACAATTAGTGATTCAGCTGTGCAATTCCATTGGTCATGAATTTTGATTGGGGTTGTGCTAACTATGTAGATGAATTTAGAGAAAATTTACAATCTAAAAAATATTGAGTTACCTGATCCATGAGCATGGTCTGTCTTTCCATTTATTTAGTTTTTCTTTTTCAAAAATGATTTATTTATTTTTGGCTGTGCTGGGTTTGGTGCTGCACAAGCTTTTTTCCAGTTGCAGAAAGCAGAGGGTAGCCTGTGGTTGCGGTGTGCAGGCTTCTTGTTGCGATGGCCTTTCTCTCTGAAGGGCACTGATACTGTACGGCTCTCAGGCCTCAGCAGTGATGGCGTGTGGGCTCAGGAGTTGCATCTCACAGGCTCCAGACAGAGGCTCAGTACTTGTGGCACACTGGCTTGGTTGCTCCCTGGCATGTGGGATCTTCCCAGATGAGGGATCAAAAGCTGATCTCTTGCATTGGCAGGTGGATGATTCTCTGCCATTGAATCACTAGAGAAGTCCCTATTTAGTTTTTCTTTAATTTCTTTCAATGATTTTTTTAGTTCTCAGTATACACATTTTTTGCACCCTTTTTTTCAAAGTTATCGCTGAAAATTCCATGCTTTTATGCTTTTGCTTTTTTCATTTCAATTATATGTTCCATATACAGAAAAAAAAATTATAGAAATAAAATTTTTTTATATTGGTTGTGAGCACTCCAATTATGCTAAACTTATTTATTTGTTATAATAGTTTTTAATAGATTCCAGTAAATTTTCTATAATCTTGTCATTCTTTCTTTCTAATCCAATTGCCTTGCCTTATTGCATTAGCTAGAATGTCCAGGACAATGCTAAACAGTAGTGGCAAGAATGGTGATGTTTATCTTGTTCTTGATCTTAAAGGGAGAGTATTTAGATTTTCATGATTAAATACTGATATTACCTGTAGATGCCCTTTATTTAAGAGATAAAAATCCCTATTTTGCTGAGGATTTTTTTTTATCAAGAATGTACATTGGATTTTATCAAATTTTTTGCATCCATTGAGGTGAGCATATGATTTTTCTTTTTAGTTTGTTATTATGATTAATTACATTGATCAATAAGTCCACCTTTGCATTCCTAGAATAAAGCCCTCATTTGATCATTCAGTATTGTTTTTTGCATATATTATTAGATTCAATTTGCTAATATTTTGCTTCCAAATTGGCATCTGTACTGAAAAAACATACTGAACTATGATTTTCTTTTCTCATGGTTTTGTCTGATTTTGGCACTGTGGTAAAGCTGACCTCATGAAATGAGTTGGGGCATTCAATTTTCTTTTAATATTCCATAAGAATTTGTAAATAATAAGTATTATTCATTTTTTGAATGCTTGATAGAATTCCCCAGTAAAGCCATCTGGGCTTCAAGTGTCATTTGTAAGAAGATTTTTCATCTCACATAGTGTAATTTTGTTTCTAGAAGTTTGACTGGGTCTTTTTTTAAAAAAAATTTATATATTTTTAAATTGAAGGATAATTGCTTTACATAATTTTGTTGTTTTCTGTCAAACCTCAGCATGAATCAGGCATAGGTATACATATATCCCCTCCCTTTTGACCCTCCCTCCCATCCCCCTCCCCATCCCACCCCTCTAGGTTGATAGGAGCCCCTGTCTGAGTTTCCTGAGCCTACAGCAAATTCCCGTTGGCTATCTATTTTACATATGGTAATGTAAGTGTCCATGTTACTCTCTCCAAACATTCAGCCTCTCCTCCCCTCTCCCCATGTCCGTAAGTCTGTTCTCTATGTCTGTTTCTCCATTGCTGCCCTGCAAATAAATTCTTCAGTACCACTTTTCTAAATCCATATATATGCATTAGTGTACAATATTTATCTTTCTCTTTCTGGCTTATTTCAGTCTGTATAATAGGCTCTAGGTTCATGCACCTTATTATGACTGACTCAAATGCATTATTTTTTATGGTTGAGTAAAATTCCATTGTGTGTATGTACCACTTCTTTATCCATTCATCTGTCGATAGACATCTAGGTTGCTTCCATGTTCTAGCTATTGTAAATACTGCTGCAGTGAACAATGGGGTACATGTGTCTTTTTCAGTTTTGGTTTCCTTGGGGTATATGCCTAGGAGTGGGATTGTGCTGGGTCATATGGTGGTTTTATTCCTAGTTTTTTAAGGAATCTCCATGCCATCTTCCATAGTTGCTGTATTAATTTACATTCCCACCAAGAGTGCAAGAGTATTCCCTTTTCTCCACACCTTCTCCAGCATTTATTGTTTGTAGACTTTTTGATGATGACCATTCTGACTGGTGTGAGGTCACATTTCATTGTAGTTTTGATTTGCATTTCTCTAATAATGAGCGATGTTGAACACCTTTTCATGTGTGTGTTAGCCATCTGTATGTCTTCTTTGAAGAAATGTCTGTTTAGGTCTTTCTCCCACTTTTTGATTGGGTTGTTTGTTTTTCTGGTATTGAGTTGTATGAGCTATTTGTATATTTTGGAACTTAATACTTTGTCAGTTGTTTCATTTGCTATTATTTTCTCCCATTCTAAGGGTTGTCTTTTTCTCATCTTGCTTATAGTTTCCTTTGCTGTGCAAAAGCTTTTAAGTTTAATCAGGTCCCACTTGTTGACTTTTGCTTTTATTTCCATTACTCTAGGAGGTGGGTCATAGAAGATATTGCTTTGATTTATGTCATCGAGTATTCTGCCTGTGTTTTCCTCTAAGAGTTTTACAGTTTCTGGTCTTACATTTATGTCTTTAATCCATTTTGAGTTTATCTTTGTGTATGGTGTTGTGTATGGGTCTTTTTTATATCTTCCGTGTCTCTACTTGAGTGGCTCAGTGGTAGGAATCTACCTGCAAAGCAGGAGACACAGGTTCAATTGCTGGGTCAGAAAGATTCCCTGGAAAAGGAAATGGCAACCCACTCCAGTATTATTTTAGCCTGGGAAATCCCACAGAGAGGAACCTGGCAGGCTACAGTTCATGGGGTCTCAAAAGAGTTGGACACAACTTAGTGACTCAACAATATGTCTCTACTTAACATTTTGCACATGTGTAATATAGTCATTAACACTGTGTAATATGTCCTTGTGTGCTAATTCTAACATTTGTATGTGGTCTGGGTCAGTTTCAATTGCTTGATTTTATATTTCTACTTATTTGAAAATCTGGCAAGGTTTAATTGGATTTCAGACATTGTGAATTTTACATTGTTAAGTGCTGGAAATTTTTCTATTCCAATGGCTATGGCTTTGTTCTAGACACAATTAAGTTACTAAGAAACTATTTAGTCCTTGCTGGTCTTGCATTCAAGATTTTTTAGACCACAGGAGTATTCAGTCAACCTACTGTTAGATATTTCTTATTATCAACACAAAACCCTTTTTGCTTTGCTTCTCTCTGCAGCTCTCCTTTCTCCAGTCCTCTTGACTTAGTCTGCCTAGTTACTCAGCTCTATGTCCTCAATTCAGAGAATCCCTGGAATCTGCATAGGTCCCTTCTCCTTGCACCACAGACTGCCAGCTCTCTCTAGACAATAGCTGGGTTATAGTAAGACTCACCTCATTTGTTTACCATCACCCAGATACCACTGTTCTTTATTTGATTTTCTGCATCTTAAAGAGAGTGGCTTCATGCATTTTGACTGTTGTTGTTTCAGGTAGGGGGGTTTTTCTGATCTCTGTTACTCCATTCTGCTTAGAAGTAGAAATAACTAGATTGATTTAGAAATCAGTACATAGTCTTTTATTTTATTTTTTTTACACCAAAAATATTTTGTATTGGTGTATAGACAATTAACAATGTTGTGATAGTTTCAGATGAACAGCGAAGGGACTCAGCCATACATATACATGTATGGTGGGCAAAAAATAGGGCCAAAGTGTATTATTTATCTTAGCCACACCATTTACTAGCAAACCTTCTCATTTTTAATGAATAATTGCTTTGCCAACCATTTTTATCCAACCAGCACCTCTCGATTTGTTTTTCTTTTAAAAACGCATTGCCCATTTCCTGCTGACTTACATAGAGCTCCATTATTTAGAATTCTGAAAATAGCCTTTCTGTCATGTAAAGAACGTATTTGACTGTATGTGTGAGTTACTCACTTTTGTGTAGTTTGGATAGCCGACTGCCTCTTCCAAATGGTGATTCCAAATGGAATTCTGGTGATGTTGATAAACTGTTCAAATAAATCTTTTTAAAGTTTGCATCAAAGAAAGTTTTATGGACATGTTTGGCATAACTCTCTTCTTGCCTTTTAAAAAATAGCATGGCATAATGGTAAATAATTTAAGCAGGAAATTTTTTTTTTTAGTCAGATTTCCTCCTGTACCAATGTTAAGGAATAATTTTAGCAGTGTATAGTTTCAGTGTGATAAAAAGGAGGAAAATGATGCATTTCCTCTGGGCTCAAATTATAACATAGACATAAGTCAGGATCTAAGAATATCTGTTTTGGAATACATAATAGGATTAAATTTAAGCACAGATATTCCCAGAGGTAGATTTTTTTCATGTAATGACTTAGTCTTAAGTTGGGACTTTGTTTTCATGACTTAATGTCCATAATACAAAGGTTATTTTATATGTGCTCATTTTTCTGTTCATTTCTTGGATTACATTTTTGACTACATGAGTACATTAGTAATAATAGCATTCTCATTGTAAAAAAGTAAAAAAATTCAGATAAAATAAAATTCCCTTGTATTTTCTTGTCTCCAATATCTTTCTTTCCCAGGAAGGCATCGTTGAAATGAGTCTCATGTGAATGACTCCCAGTGCTTGTCCCCAGATCCCATTCGTCATCCATACCTGCCACCTTTGAGGCGTGAATTCTCATGGGCAGCTCTCTTCTTTTGAAAAAGTCTGTTTCTGCATTATGATTTTTTGTTTCAATCAGTTCTATATGTCATTCATCTTTCACTGATTTCTTGATGTTTCTGGTCATCAAGGGCCCTACATGTTGTATTACTTGGAAGAGAAAGTGGCAAAAAAGGAACACAAACTTGGATTATTACAAAAGCAAGTTTTGAATTTAGAGTGAAAGTAAATATATCATTGATTAAATCTTCTCTTTAAGTTGTACAATGAATTTAATTTTTATCTAATCCAAAGATTATGCATCATTAAAGTTTAATTAATGTTTTGACTTTCTGGCAGTTTCCAATTGTGGCACAATTTAGGATAGATGAAGGAATCTGGTTTATTCTGGGTGTCCAGATAAGTTCTTAAATCTCTGTATGATTTTCAGGACCTAGCAAATAAGAAGCTTTTGATAGTTCATTTCTCGTACAGTTTTCAGAGTGCTGCATGTTTTGGCATGATTAAAAGATGAACATCAGGTAGTCCTTACCTTGATCTGCCTTCCCATTTTTAGAAGATTCTGAAAATGAATTAACTATATCTTAAGCATTTGATACACTGGAAAATTAGTAGCATTTTGGAAAACTGTTTTCCTTCTACTTTATAAATTTTTCTGTTTTCTCTAGATTTTTCAGTATATGTTCAGAAGTATTTTGGTTTGAATTATTATATGTTTAAGGAATTCTAAGATGATAATTATCAGGAAATTAACTCAAATTATATAAGAATGCATTTGAGACAAGATAGGTCTTGTATTGTTGTAGTGGGGGAAATGCCAGGATCCATCATAACATTTTAAAATTAGTAATGTATTTTAGGCACTTGAATAGTTTCTTTCCTCTCAGAAGCTAGCTTGCTGTTACATCAGAAAACAAAGGCCAGCTGCCAGAGTGAAGGAAGTATTTCAGGAACTAAGAGAGGAGGTAAAATAGACCGTTCTCAGGCTGTGATTCCAGGTGTTGTTTCAATGTGTCACAATGCTCCCCTTGCTGACTTTTTACGTAAGTTTCTACTTCTTTCTTTATTAGGCAGCGTTCAATAATGCGTTTCCCCCAGGACAAGTGGCTTCTACCCGTTTGACTTTCTGGCCCTCCCTCCCTCCCATCTCCTTCCGTCTCTCTCTCTTTCTTTCTCTCTTCCCTCCCTTCCCTCCCTCATTTCTTTCATTCTTTCTCTTTCCTTCCTTCATGTCTTCCTTCCTTCCTTCCCTACCTGCTGTGGTTTACAGCCCAGCTCTACTACTAGATTCTTTTGGAGCTTGAACAGTAACTTAGCTTTTCACTTTCAGCCTCCTGATCTGTAAAATGCAGATGATACTTTTCTATGTCAGAAATGTCTTATGATAATGATTGAGCCACAATAAGTGAGAAAGCCCAACATGATATTTAGTACCTAATACTCAATAAATAGACAGTAAAGCATCTGCCTACAATGCGGGAGACCCGGGGTTCGATCCCTGGGTCAGGAAGATCCCCTGGAGAAGGAAATGGCAGCCCACTCCAGTATTCTTGCCTGGAAAATCCCACAGATGGAGGATCCTGGTAGGCTATAGTTCATGGGGTTGCAAAGAGTCAGACATGACTGAGCGACTTCACTTCACTGAAAAAATGTTATTTTTCCTTTTCCTTTCTCTCTCTCTTTTTTTTTAAACTCTACTTTGTGATATTTTTTCCCCTCATCTCAGATTTAGTTCAAAATCTTTAAAAAAATGTTATGGAGGAGAAGAGGTATGAAACCATGAACAGAAGGAAAAAAATAGTACCAGCCACTGAGAATTGAACACTGACTCACCATTTTAAGCCCTTCACTTGCATAAATTCGTTTTATCATTGTCTGTTTTATACTGAAGGAAACAAGATCTTAGCGAGGATAAACCAGTAATTAGTGGAGTCAGATGTGACATTTTGATTTCAGACCTTACAGTCTCAGTTCAGCTGAGCTTGGGTAGAGCTGATCTCTCTACAATGTGTTCATGCCCTACTCGGTC
Organism: Cervus canadensis; assembly: GCF_019320065.1. NCBI lineage: Eukaryota > Metazoa > Chordata > Mammalia > Artiodactyla > Cervidae > Cervus > Cervus canadensis. Next base: position 19,049,741 of record NC_057395.1, on the reverse strand, counting down.
AGGCCTTACCTGCCTTTCTTATCAGTCATGCCACTGACCTGCACTGGCCTCAAAATCCAACTTCTTCCCTACCTCAGAGCTTTGGTATATATTTGATTCTCACCACAAACTTTCCAGATCTTCGCAACTCAGCAAAATATTATTTTCCCAAAAAGCCTTCTGTGATCACTGTCTTCAAAGTAACAGAGTCTCTTCCCACCAACCACTCTTATGTTTCCATGGTTTGCTTTATTTAGAATACTTATTGCAGTAAGATATTATCGTCTGTATTTACTAGATTTTCTTCCCTGTCTTCTGTCCGCCGTCTGAAGGAGGGTGTAACAGAGTATGGACATTGCTTTTTTGCTTCCTGTTTTATTTTCAGTGGCAAGTGTTATCCCTGGCATATAATAAATGTCTGCTGCTGCTGCTAAGTCACTTCAGTCATGTCCAACTCTGTGCTGCCCCATAGACGGCAGCCCACGAGGCTCCCCCATCCCTGGGATTCTCCAGGCAAGAACACTGGGGTGGGTTGCCATTTCCTTCTCCAATGCATGCATGCATGCTAAGTCACTTCAGTCGTGTCCGACTCTGTGCTACCCTATGGACGGCACCCCACCAGGCTCCTCTGTCCACAGGATTTTCGAGACAAGAATACTGGAGTGGGTTGCCATTTCCTTCTCCAAATAAATGTCTACTGTGAATGAATAACTGAGAAGCTTGTATTTTACACTGCAGTGATGATTTGTCCTAGACTTAAAGCATTTAAGGAGAATTTACTCTTAAAAATATGGGGTCATTGGTATGTATCACAACTTTGCCATAATTAATAACTAGAGATATCCTCAGTTCTGTCTATCTTCTGGGCCTTTTAAAGAGAAGCTGATGAACAGTGTCAACAGATACCTTAAGGCCACTTATAGAAGTAGATTGTCTTCCAGGGTTAATTTTTGGCACAGAGTTGGCTAGCGACATTTTTAAATGCTATCTACGTTGATATAACTTGGAAACTGGTCAATGACAGCCTGTGGTAGAGTGGACCCTAAGTAAAAGAATGAACCCCACAACCTATAGTCTTTTTTTCATACCAAACTTTCATGATCAAATGGATGCCTCAAAAATTATCCTTCATTTTTGAGAATAATGCTGAAGGTTAGGCTAGAGATTGAAGGCAAAAGGGGAATGGGGCAGCAGAGGATGCGACGGTTAGATAGAATCACTGACCTGGTGGACATGAATTTGAAAACACTCCTGGAGATAGTGGAGAACAGAGGAGCCTGGTGTGCTGCAGTCCACGGGGCTGCAAAGAGTCAGGCACAACTTAGAGATGAAACAACAACGATAGAGACACAATGTAGAGAACAGAAGTGTGGACACAGGCAGGGGGGGGGGGGCGTGAATTGAGAGACTAAGATGGACGTATGCTCTCTGCCAGGTGTAAAACAATATACAGCTAGTGGGAACCTGCTGTAGAGTGCAAGACGCTCAGCTGAGTGCCCTGTGATGACCTGGATGGTTGGGATCAGGGTTTGGGGAGGGAAGTTCATGAGGGAGGGGATATATGGATACATATAGCTGATTGACTTTGTTGTGCAGCAGAAACTAATACAATATTTTAAAGCAGCCATACCCCAGTTGGAAAAAGAACAGTGCCTGGCCCAAAGCAAAAGGTACATAAATGTTAGCTCTTTAAAATAAAAAAAAAATACTAGCCTGTATGAGATCTCTGTGTACTTGGTCTGAACTATTTTGAAAATATTAGAAGCTTGCTTGACATAAGGTTATAAAGGACCATTCTGTTTCCAGGGATATTATATATATGTAATATATATGTCTCTGAGGAATCTGATACCTCATTATACATTAGATATACTAATGAATGTAATTGCTTGGAAATGAAGAAAAAGATCTACAAAATTTTTATTTAAGCTCATGCATTTTATGTAGAAAAAGCATTTAATTTTGGAAGCAAATAGAAAATCTGCATATTACTTTGTATATACCTGCTGCTCATATGTTAATGGCAAAATATTTTAATTTATTAAATGCATTATCAGATATTTGAAATACCCATGTATTTGTTACTGAATTTAAAAATGATATTTAAGGATTAATGTAAATACTGTCTGTCCAAAAGTAATTTAGAAGATAATATTTTGTATACAGTTCTGGCAACAGTTACTAAATATGTTTTGAGGATAAAATTACTATCCAAATTACCCATCTTATCCTTGGCCTTTTCTGAAAAGCAAGGCAATTTTTTTTTTTTCCCATTTTGGAAGGCTGCTCACAGCAGTAACAAGCCAATTAATTATAAATGATTCAACCATGCACTTGACCATAAAATGGATTGGTTGTGACTGCTGGATTATACTTTTAGATGATTTTATGAAGATCCAAGCATTACTTTGACTTCCTGATGATTACAATGATTATCTGTGTGTGCCTACTCAGTCGCTAAGTTGTATCCAACTCTTTGTGACCCCATGGACTGTAGCCCCTGAAGCTCCTCTGTCTGTGGGATTTTTCAGGCAAGAATACTTGAGTGGGCTGCTGTTTCCTTCTCCAGGGGATCTTCCTGACAGAAGGATCAAACCTGTGTCTCCTGCATTGGCAGGCAAATTCCTTACCACTGAGCCACCTGGGAAGCCCAATTATCTGTATAAATGATCAAAAAAACCCAGTAAGATTAATAAGATATTTTTCTTGGTAAACAAACTATGTTTGAATAAATAAAGTCAAGTAAATAAGGCATGGAAAATATCTAAGCTCCTTATGAATTTTTAAAATTAGTTAATAAATAGTAAACAGGCGAGAAGATCATTAACTACAGACATTTAGTCTTATTTCTTAGGGAGTGTTTCTCTTTAATCACTGCATTCATTTGTTTATCTAGGGCATTGTATTTTTCACAAATGTGTAAGTTCTGTTTGCGTTTGTCTTTTTGTGTGATAGTGACTGTCTTGTGTGCTTGTGTGTGTTTTCCCCTTCGTCACTAGTTATCTTTTAGGAAGATCACGAAGTCTATAACAAAAATCTATTCTTATAGTAAGCTAAATGCCAAGAATTGCAATGTTCTATTCATAAGTTATTTCATTTAACCTTCAAAATAATTCTATGAAACAGATTCATTTTTTTCACTCCACAAATGTTTATTGAGCTACTAATAATTATGAACCCTTTAAAGACTTTGGGGCACATGGTAAAATAAGGTTGCCAAAGGCCCCTGCCCTTATAGAAATTATGTTCTGAAGGGAAGAAACACCGAGAAGGAGGATAGTTAGGACATGTGACCCTGTAATAGTGACCAATGCAGCATGCTTTACTGCATCACAAGCTGTCTCAAAATTTAGTGACTTAGGACAACTCTTTATTTAGACTCATTTTCAGCTGGTTGCGGTGTGGCTAGGCTTAGCTGTCTGGCTCTGCTGATTGAGGCTGGGCTAAGTTGATCTCAGTTGGAACAACTTCTGAAAGTGCTCTCAGCTTCCAGATCAGCTGGATACTGACCAATTGTATCTTCAACTGAAATGGTTCATGTCTGCTTCTAATGGTCTCTCCTGTTAGATTTTTCAAATAATGGTGGTTAAAGGGATTTCAGGTGCAGTAGAGATCCTTGGGAAAGATAACATTCTTGCCTTGGTTTCATTCTTCTGAGTGTATGCTAAATAAAAGTGATCAGATTATCCACAAATCTTCCTGTTTCATTTGTCAGGGTTGAAAACCCATGAGAAAAATAAGACTCATTCTGCTGATGGAGTGGTAGAAGTGAACTTTTGAAATCTACGCTTGTGCCAAGATGTATATTTGTTGAACTTCAAACCAGTTATGTGATTTTCATTTAGAGAAAAACTATTTTACCATGACCACTCTAATGACTCAAGTCTATAATAACAGGGACTTATGTGAAATTCCAGGTAAGGGTAAAAAAAATAATTTGGGGGAAAATACAGATACTGCTTTTTTATAATATTCTCCTACGTATTTCTCTTACACTTGTCTCAGTGAGGTGCTTTCTCATCTATCCACCTGGCCTGTCAAACACTAATGCAATATTAAAAACACAACATTGAGCAGGAGTTACATTGGGAGAAGTCAAAAAACTATGCAACTTTTATTATCATAGGGAAGCAAGAAAGATATACAGATATCCTTAGAGGTATTACAGATTTGCTTCCATACCACCACAATAAAGCAAATTCAAAATAAAGTGAATCACACAAAAATTTTGGTTTCCCAGTGCATGTAAAAGTTATGCTTAGACTATACTATAGTCTATTAAGTGTGCAATATCATTATATCCAAAAAATAATCTACATAACTTAATTTTAAAATATTATATGCCAAAATATGATAACTGTCTTCCTGAGCTTTCAGTGAGTCATAATTTTTTTGCAGTGGTAACATCAGAGATCACTGATCACAAATCATTATAACAAATATAATCAAAATGAAAAATCCAAAATAATGGTGAGAATTACCAAAGTGCAACACAGAGACATCAGGTGAACAAATGCTGTTGAAAGATAGTACTGACAGAAATTGCTTGACAGACGGCCATCACAAACCTTCAATGTGTAAAAAAGCAGTAAATTGAGATACAAGGAGGTATGCCTATACACTATCAGTGCCAGACACTTCATATCAGGTGTTCAGTGAAGAGAAGGTACAGAAGATCATCATATAGGGAAGAATCATATATGCACTCTAGAAAATTTAGAGTTATTTTGGTCCTTATTTGAATTCATATAATACATGTAAAATAAAATACTTTATTTTATTGTATGGAAATGCTATAATGTGGAAAATACTATACTGTTACATTGGAATTAGAAGTATCAATATTCACACATGTACAACAAAATTACCTTGTTCTGTCAAATTATCATTGTATTCCAGCAGCAGCATCATGCCTAGCACCCAGATCATGGTTTCTCATATTAGCCACTTGGAAATCTTCCATCTGCTCAAATCTTTTCCCTGTTTTTATTAGATTGTTCCTGTTTCTTGTGATGGAGTTTAAGGACTTCTTTCTGTATTCTAGGTATGGGTTCATTATCACATTTATGTTTGGGGAATATTTTCTTGATGAACACTTCGTAATTATGATGAAGTCCAATGCACTTTTTAAAAATTTTATTTGTTGTTCAGTTACTAAGTAATGTCCGACTCTTGCAGACCCCGTGAACTGCAGCACCCAAGCTTCCCTGTCCTTCACAATCTCCAGGAGCTTGCTCAAACTCATGTCCATTGAGTCAGTGATACTATCCAGCCATCTCATACTCTGTTGCCCTCTTCCCCTCTTGCCCTCCATCTTTCCCAGAATCAGAGTCTTTTCCAGTGAGCTGGCTCTTCACATAAGGTGGTCAAAGTATTGGAGCTTCAGCTTCAGCATCACTCCTGCAATGAATATTCAGGGTTGATTTCCTTTAGGATTGACTGGTTTGACCTCCTTGCTGTCCAAGGAACTCTCAAGAGTCTTCTCCAGCACCACAGTTCAAAAGCATTAGTTCTTTGGCATTCAGACTCCTTTATGGTTTAACACTCACATTTGTACATGACTACTGGAAAAACCCTGGCTTTGACTATATGAACCTTTGCAGGCAGCAAAATAATGCCTCTGCTTTTTAATTTGCTGTCTAAGTTTGTCATAGCTTTTCTTACAAGGAGCAAGTGTCTTTTAATTTCGTGGCTACAGTCACCACCACAGTGATTTTGGAACTCTAGAAAATAAAATCTGTCACTACTTCTACTTTTTCCCCTTCTATTTGCCATGAAGTGATGGGACTGGATGCCATGATCTTAGTTTTCTGAATGCTGAGTTTTAAGCCAGGCTTTTCACTTTCTTCTTTCATCCTCATCAAGAGGCTCTTTAGTTCCTCTTCATTTTCTGTGATGAGAGTGGTATCATTTGCATATCTGTGGCTGTTGATAATTCTCCCAGCAGTCTTGATTCCAGCTTGTGATTCATTCAGCCTGGCATTATGCATGATGTACTCTGCATATAAGTTAAATAAGCAGGATGACAATATACAGGCCTGGTGTACTCTTTTCCCAGTTTTGAACCAGTCCATTTTTATTGGTCTATTTCTAACTGTTGCTTCTTGACCTGCATACAGGTTTCTCAGGAGACAGGTAAGGTCTGGTATCAACATCTTTTAAAGAATTTTCCATAGTTTGTTGTGATCCACACAGTCAGAGGCTTTAGCATAGTCAATAAAGCAGAAGTAGATATTTTTTCTGGGATCCCCTCACATTTTCTATGACTGATAAATGTTGGCTGTTTGATTTCTGGTTTCTCTGCCTTTTTAAACCCAGCTTGTATATCTGGAAGTTCTTGGTTCACTACTGCTGATGTCTAGCTTGGAGGATTTTGACCATTGCCTTGCTCAATGTGAAGTAAGTGCAGTTGTACCATAATCTGAACATTCTTTGTCATTGCCTTTCTTTGGAATTGGAATGATAACTGGCCTTTTCCAGTCCTGTGGCCACTGCTGAGTTTTCCAAATTTTCTGGCATATTGAGTTCAGCACTTTCACAGCGTCATCTTTTAGGATTTTAAATAGATCACCTTGGATGCCATCACCTCCACTAACGCTTCCTAAGGCACACTTGACTTCACATTCCAGGATGTCTGGCTTTTGGTGAGTGACCCCACTATCATGGTTCTCTGGGTCATTAAGACCTATGTTGTACAGTTCTTCTGTGTATTCTTGGCACCTCTTCTTAATCTCTTCTGTTCCTGTTAGGTCCTTACCGTTTCTGTCCTTTATCATGACCATCCTTGCATGAGTTGTACCTTTCATATCTCCAGTTTTCCTGAGGAGATCTCTAGTCTTTCCCATTCCATTGTTTTTCTCTATTTCTTTCCATTTTTCATTTAAAAAGGCCTTCTTATCTCTCCTTGCTATTCTCTGACACTCTGCATTTAGTCGAGTATATCTTTCCCTTTCTCACTTGCCTTTCGCAGCTCTTCTTTTTGCAGCTGTTTGTAAAGTCTCTTCAGATAACCACTTTGCCTTCTGGCATTTCTTTTTCTTTGGCTTTATTTTGGTCACTGCCTCTTGTATAGTGTTATGAACTTTAGGCCATAGTTCTTCAGGCACTCAGTCTATCAGATGTAATCCCTTGAATCTATTTGTCACCTCCACTGTATAATCATAGGGATTTGATTTAGGTCATACCTGTGTGGTCTACTGGTTTTCCCTACTTTCTTCAATTTAAGCCTGAATTTGGCAAAAAGGAGTTCATCATCTGAGCCATAGTCAGTTCCAGGTCTTGTTTTTGCTGACTGTATAGAGCTTCTCCATCTTCAACTGATTTTGATATTGACCATCTGGTGATGTCCATATGTAGAGTCTTCTCTTGTGTTGTTGGAAGAGGATATTTGCTGTGACCAGGGTGTTCTCTTGGCAAAACTCTGTTAGCCTTTGCCCTGCTTCATTCTCTACTCCAAGGCCAAACTTGCCTGGTTACTCCAGATATCTCTTGACTTCCTACTTTTGCATTCCAACCCCCTATGATGAAAAAGACTTTTTTAGGTGTTAGTTCTAGAAGGTCTTGTAGGTCTTCACAGAACTGGTCAACATCAGCTTCTTTGGCTTTCATGGTGGGAGTTCTCGAGGCGAGAATACTGGGGTGGTTTGCCATTTCCTCCTCCAGGCGACTACATTTTGTCAGAACCATGACCTCCACCATGACCCATCCATCTTGGGTAGCCCTGCATGGCATGCCTCATAACTTCATTGAGTTATGCAAGCCCCTTTGCCATGACAAGGCTGTAATCCATGAAGGGGTGTCCTTTTATAGTTATTGCCTTTCTGTATTCTGCACAAAAATCTTTGCCTACCAGTAAGCTACAGATATTCTTTTTATGTTTTCTTCTAAAAACTTTATAGTTTTTCTTTCATGTACAAGCCTAAAGTCTATCTAAAATAAATTTTGAATATATTTCTTTTATTAAATACCATGAAGTGCTTAATCAAAAACCTAATAAATTCATATCATCTTGTATTCTTGGTATGTGTTCCAAGATCTCACCTTTAGAGTCTACTATATTAAAGTATTTCAAAGAATATTTGCAACTATCCTATACTTGTAATAACTGAATAGTTATATAAATTTGCTGTGTTTTAACAAAAATAGAAATGCACATAAAAGTAAACATTTGCAGAGATTTTTATGTGATTCACAAAGATTTTCTCTTTACTGATATTTTTCATTAATTCTCTCAACAAATATGTGGTAAATGTTTATTATATGCTTAGCATTGTTTTAGGTGCTAGGGACACATTGATAAATCAGGCAGAAAATGTTCCTGCTCCCCTTAGTTTACAGTTAGTTGTATATTAAGTGGCTGACTCAGATTTTCTACTTTTTAAAAACAAGATACTGACATTTTTTTAAAGAAAATCATCATGTAAGAAATTTACCAAGGAATTGCATGCAGTTGAGGTGGATCAAGTATTCCAGTGCTTTTTTTTTTTAAGTAGTTTATTCATTTAGGAAAAGGTCACTTTGATCTGAAACATCTGTTAAAGTCAGTCCATGAGCTATACAGAAGCTAAAGAAAAAGAAGCAGAGTCTAAGCATTTACACGGAACATGTTAGAGATTGTTCAATTTTTCTTTCTTACCATACAAATTGTTCTCTCATGAGTTTGAAAATTCAGGTATTTTAACCACCAATATCGCAAATGTTTGGGTATGGGTTCTATATACCCTTCTAGGCTTTAGAATTTAAAGACATTTAAGATATATGAAAGACCAGTGCTTGCTGACATCTAGAGCTTTGCACAATCCCTTGTCCCATGAGTAGTAATTGTAGCTGCGTGCCAAGTCACTCAGTCGAGTCCGACTCTTTGCCGCCCCATGCACTGTAGCCCGCCAGGCTCCTCTGTCCATGGGGTTTTCCAGGCAAGAATACTGGAGCGGGTTGCCGTGCCCTCCTCTAGGGGGATCTTCTGGACCCAAGGATTGAACCCACATCTTATGTGTCTTGCATTGGCAGGCGGGTTCTTTACCAGTAGCCCCACCAGGGAAGCCCGAGGAATGATGGTAGAAATCACAAAATAACAGGGATCATGGAAGTCATACTTAGAATTCACTGTGTGCACAAAGAGTTCATAGTCTTTAAGTACTGTTTTTTTCTAGCAATTTAGTAAAGTAAACTTTCACCAAATCCTTTATTCCTTTATTATGGATCTCTTATTAAGTGCTTACAAGCCCATGTGCAGATCAGATATATATATATTTTTTTTGCCTGAATCCCAGTCTTGGAGTCACTTTTACTATTATTACCACCTTGGGCAAGTGGTTTAACCTCCCCAAGACTTAGCTTCCTCCTCTGTAACATGGAATTCATAGGGTTGACTCTAACTTGCTGGTAGAGTGAGTATGAGGCTTAAAAGAGATCATGCCTGAAATAGTTTACAACATTGACGGGAGCATCACAAACTGAAACTAACACAACATTGTAAATTAACTGTACCTCAATTTTAAAAGTTCCAAGGGATCCTAACCTTCAGGTCCAGACAACGCACTGATACCCGAGGCTGATCCCAGGCCCTCCCCCTCTATGCTGCCAGCTGCTCTGAGAGAAATGTAACGTGGACCAACCAGACGGAGGGCATATTCCTTTCAGGGCCTGGGACAGATGATGCCTTTTCCATGGCAAAGACCAACCTCTGCCAAACCAAATCACTTGGCACAATTTCCAACTTAAAATTCACTTCTTCACCGATTTGCTCAGGAACTCCCTTCTCGGCAGCCTGGGAGAGACAGTGAAGGCGTCTTGCACACAGCAGGTGCTTTTTGCTTGGTAGTGGACATGCTTACAGTCTTAACAAGTATTTCCAGACAGCCTCCTTTCTAAAAGATATTAAAAAGTACAGCAGTGTTTATTATATGTGCCTATTTGCAGGACAAGTTATATATGTATATCCTTCGGGTTTCTCTTACTTCTATAATGCCTGTTTTTACCTCTTCTAAGGTTGATGCTTTCTTCTAAAGCATGAAGAATACAATTCAAAAATAAACAAATAATCAAACATAAAAGGATATAAAATTTATAGTCAATGACTTCCCTTCCTTTGTTGAATGAATTTAACATTTATCTTCTTTATTACTGATTGCTCTCTATTTTTAATATATATAATGACTACTGCATAAAAATACCACTGTATAAACTAAAGTTAACAATGCTTATGCTAAAGATAGCATAACTATGAATATATGTATATATTTAAAGTATTCCAAAAAGGAAAAATACTTGACATGAACTGTTCTGACATTTAAATCTTTTCTTACTCCTGTCAGCTCTGTCACAGTGAATGACAAAGATAGTATTAATAGCTATACATTTTTCTGAAAATTAATTTCCTAACATATTTCTAACATTTCTAATTTTCTAACATTGACAAGGCAGATGTATATGTTTATACTTTGAAAATCTTTAATTTACAGTTATATATCATATTTTACATGCATATTGTGTCCTTATTTAGAGGAAATAAAATGTTTATTTATTTTTTGGCCCACTGATTTGCATTTAAGTTAGTTTTTCCATATCTAAGTGCATTTATCCATTGAACATTTTCAAGTTCTTGTTATTCTTTGAACAACTGCATTCTCATACATTATAAAATTTGCAAAGTTTTGGTTAATACTAACTCTATTGTTTGTTGTGAGTAGTTTTTCAAGTGCTGGTCTTCAGACCTTGGAGAAAATATTTTGTTCTGTGTACATTTTGCAAAATTCTTGGACTATTTCCTGGTGAATGTGTATAGATCCCAATCCAAGACAATATTTTGCCATTTTGTTGGTAATTCTTAGAATACATTCACAAAACTATTTAATTTTATTTTATTACCATGTCTCTTGTTTTCCTATTTCCTTTTTCCAAGTTATAGAAAATCCATAAACCTTGGGCATATTCAATGTCCTCTACTACTCAATTTCAATCAGGCGCTACACTTCCACAGTCCTGGGCAGGGCTAAACAGGAAAGCGTGTGTGACCCTCTGCTAACCAACTATGTGCTGGGAAATCTTGGTACCTGAGTTGACCATTATCCGAACAATGACAAAATGAGATCCACCTTAGAGCTTAATATGAAGATCCAGTTAGTTAATAGAGAAGAGGATACATTGGACACTTAACCATGAAAGCCACCATAGTAAAGGAATACTAAGAAGTAATCTTTCCAGCCTCCAATTGATGAAATGTTTCCTCCAACACGCCTCCAACAATACTATGTGTCCAGACTCTTGGAACAACGTCCAGCTCTCGGTGGTAGCTGCTCATATCAGCTATTTCTTTTATTTCTAAGAGATGCTACCTTTCCCTGGGAAACATGCCTTTGAAGTAAAGCTTTAGTTTTTAGTAAAACTAAAGCTTCTTCCTTTTCCTGGGATTCCTGGCAAGAAGCTTCTGTCCAACTCCTACATGTAGTTCAATCCCATCCCCTCCTTGGCATCACTTCTTCCCTCCAACTCCGTTAATTTCTGTCTTACCTGAAGGGTCAGTAGACACTCTGTCTGCTACATCAATGTAGATGAAAAATACTCCACAGACCAAACCTTAAGAATATCAGTTTTTGTCCCTTCTCTTTTCTTACCTAATGGACAACTTTTTGGATGAATATTGAGAGAAAAGAAAGTTACTTCATTTCTTATCTCATAAACTTTTAATCAAACTCTGTTGGTTTATTTTCCTTTTTTCTTCATAAATTACAATGATTGATTGCTTATTTACAAATACATATTTACAAATCGTCTGTCTTAAAAAAGATATTTAATATGACAGTGTGTGGGGTTTCCTGCATTGCAGGCTGATTCTTTACCTTCTGAGCTCTCAGGGAAGCCCTGATACTGCCACAGACATAAAAAGTAAAAGTCTCTAGAAGGATAATGTGTATATTTAAAACAACAAATGAACAAGGAATTTCCTGATGTTTAAGACTTCACTTTCCAAGGCAGGAGGCATAGATTTGATCCCTAACTGGGAAACTAAGATCCCACATGCCTCCTGACCAAAAAACCAAAACATAAAACAGAAGCGATATTGTAACAAATTCAATAAAGATTTTAAAAACAAATAAGAAGGAATTGAGGGTTAGGATTGGGCTGATAGAATCAAGGCTTGGAGAAAGACTTCATTGTTTACATTTTTAAAATTTTGAATCATGGGAGTATATTTCTCATTTAAATATTAAATAACAAACATTTAACATAAAATTTTAAAAGTCCAGGGGAGTCTAATATGAAACTCATTCATTCAAAAAGACTGGAAACTCATAAGTTTGCAGGAGAGAAAACAATGTTGCCGGTTTTGTTCCTATTTCCACCCTTGTCTATTTTTCCTACATTACGCAGGATGACACTCTGGCATTTCTAAAGGGCTGGAGCTGGGACAAGGAGAGAAATAAGGGGCATGAAGCTTTACTTCAAAGGCATGGTTTTAATTGCGTGTTTGGCAGAAGAGTTTAATGCAGGGCATATTTCCCTGCATTGCAGTGCAGTCAGCTTCTGCCTGTGGACGGGCAGGCACTGTGCTCTGTCATCTGCGCTCTGAGGACCCTGGACGGAGCGGCCGCCACCTGTTGCATCAAATCACCCTGCCAGTTACTGTAGCAGAAGGCAAGGACCAGTGACAAATCATGTCATAGTTCTTCAGAGTGTCCACTCAGAAGTGACCCCGGCCACTCCAGTAGACGTGCCTTGATCCAAGTGGGTGGAGACTTTTCCTGAGCCCCAACATTTTGGGGGCTTCATATGAAATTTGCATAACTAAAAAATAATATGCCTGTGCCTCAGCCCCTGCCCCAGACTTTCTCCTGGGCCTCTCTTCTTGTTCTCCTTCTTTTGAGTTTCTCTTATCTTTTCCTTTGACCTCACCCTAAAAACAGTTTTTTCCCAGAAGTCACTAGGAAAACAAAAAACAACATGAAATGATTCTACCTGGAGGCCCTCTAAAGTCTGAATTGTCCAATATTGCGAGAACAACATTAAGACCTGAGCAGCTCTGCTCTTTCGTAGCTTTTCTCTCCAGAAGGAGCGTACAGGGCAGTTCTTACTACGAAGGTGGAACTACAAGCTCTCACTCACGGAGGACCGGTGGCAATTATTTTTTTCCCTATGCTTTCTTCCAGGGTCATTTCTTTTTCTTGTGTCTGTTGCCTCCCCGAAGTGAGGAGAAGACACTCTTGAGACTAGTAACTTGCTCTGTGTCAACCCCCTGTGACGATGAGGGAAACATGGGCTGGGATGTATGGAATGGATATTGGTTTTAGTTATCCCACCAGAGACATTTTGAATTAATGCAGTTGGTGAATAAAATAGCAATTAAATGTTTATGTCCTTTTCCAATTAGTGGAAGAAAGGAGTAGAAAGAATAAAGAAATAGAACTTTGGTGTCTGTTTGGTGTGTTTCAGATATAAATTTAAAAGCCTGTAAAGTCTTTACAATGACAAATTTCTCATTGCTGGGATATCAAGTGAAATGCTCTGTAAAATATATCCTGTTTTGCTAGATTTGATGGAGACAGTTTTCTGAAACTGTCAAATTTCGCAGTGAGACTAACTCCTCTTCAAGAAACTGTGGAAATTTTAGCATCTAAAAAAGAGAGGAAGGGAAATACAGTGGGCTCAGTTGAGGAGCAATCTTTTGGAGCTGGTAATTATGTCACATCTGTTTGGAGATACAAGTTGGCCTTTAAGGGAGTGAATGGGATAACAACTTAATTAAAGATGGGTTAGATTACATGCAAATTACTTGCTATTATTACTGGAGAAATCTGTTAAAACAGACAACTGGGAAAGCACTGTTTTTCATTTTTCTTGAGGGAATAACGACACAGCAGGAGAATTTAACTTGCTTTTCTGGATGTAAGTTTTAACTCTGGTGTGTGGATGGATATCAACTGCATATCTGATGCTGTTAATATTTCTCCTGGAAATCTTGATTCCAGTTAATATTTCATCCAGCCTGGCATTTCACATGATGTACTCTACATGTAAGCTAAATGAACAGGATAACAATATACAGCCTTGTCGTAATCCTTTCCCAATTTTGAACCAGTCGGTTGTTCCATGAAGGTTTTTAACTGTTCTTTTTTGACCTAGTTATGGTTTCTCAGAAGACAGGTGAGGTGATCTGGTATTCCCATCTCTAAGAATTTTCCACAGTTTATTGTGATGTACCCAGTCAAAGGCTTTCACATAGTCAATGAAGCAGATGTTTTACTGGAATTCCCTTGCTTTCTCTATGATCCAACAAACATTGGCAATTTGACCTCTGGTTCCTCTGCCTCTTCTGAATCCAGCTTGTATATCTGGAAGTTCCCAGTTCATGTACTGCTGAAGCCTAGTTTGAAGGATTTTCAGCATAACCTTACTAGCCTGTGAAATGAGCTAGTAAGGTAGTTGAACATTCTTTGTCATTGCCCTTCTTTGGTATTGGAATAAAAACTGACCTTTTCCAACACTGTGGTCACTGCTGAGTTTTCCAAATTTGCTGACATGTTGAGTGTAGCACTTTAACAGCATCATTTCAAATAGGATGTTATTATTGAGATAGTGTCTTTAAAATATCTTCAATACATCTGTTATATATGGCTATTAATATAATAAATCCTACTCCTTAGTCAAAATCCTTTTAGTCTCACAAGTGTCATGGTTTGAACAATAAATTATAAGATCATGGTCATACTTGGTAGAAATTTGTTGACCTCAGTAAATCTGAGGTTACTTCATGGCTGATCTGAGGAAGTAACAATTGTCAAAATCATAGTAAGTAATATGTTGCAAACCATTTGGGATAGTGAAAATGTTAGGGAATATGTTCTCCCACATACTGCAATCCACAGTAAATAATTATTAAAGTGAAGGTAGAATGAGAATATATAGTTAAATAAATATTATGACCACATTATGGAACACTACTCACCATCATTTGTGACTATGATTATAAATTCCAACCCACAGTTGAGGACTGCATAATGCTTTGTTTGATTGACTAATTAATGTAGATCTCATGGCTAACAAGGGGCAAAGAGTCTGAGAAGATTATCTAGGAATGAATGTAAAAGTCATCATTTTGTCACTGTGTTGAGACCCAAATAAATAAATACAGTTATATATAGACACAGAATTGTATTTCATATGTGTGTTATGAAAATTCAGAAGTATGCTCAGCAATTGTTTGAGCCAACAGTTTTATTTTGTGGGAGAAGGGAGGAGGTGAGAGGGAAGTATTTTATCACTGACTTTGTTAGGAATTGCCAGGAAAGGATGACAGTAATAATAAAAAAACTTGTAGATGTTTAGAAGTTCTTTCAGATAATCCATTCCTCCATTATCTGCTCCTGGGGAAGATAACTTCCTCCAATCCACTGTTGCCTAAATATTTATATTTTAGTATTTTCTTTTAATGTCAATTAAAATTTATAATTAATTGACTACCAAAGTTTTGCACTTTTTCAGTAGTAGTAATTCAGTGTTTGGGGTCTTCATGCTGTCCTGTAGCAGAAACATCATGTGAATCCTCTGCCTGGGTCTGGGTAGACAATGACAATGGTACCTTGCTTTAGAGTGCCTCCAAACACATGTTACAAGAACGAGCACTAATCCTTGTAAGACAACTGGAAATGAAGTCAGCACTTTGAGCTGAAAGCAGGGAGGTTATTGAACACATTTTCCATGTACTTTGGAAATAAACACAAATTCAAATGAAAAATCCTTCAGTGAGGTCTAATCAATGGCAGTTGATGGTTACCATTTTGCTTATATTCTAACAGAAAGCTAGTTAATTATTCTTTCTGCTTATAAAATATAATGAAGAAAAAGTGAGAGTGGCTATAGAGTTAATTAACATTAAGTTGGTTTAGTTTTTAGACAGTGGCACTCTCTACTAAAGACACTGGCATGAGAAAACCATTAAAAATATTAGAAGTCAGTAAAAAAAGAAAAAGTTGTTTTGTCAGTATTTAGACTGTTGAGGTGACTTCAGTTTGGCTTTGCTTCTGAAGACCCAGGAGTAAATGTACATTTTCAGGTGAATGCTTGGTACACCACTGCTCCGTTAAGCCCCTTAAGGGCTGGTGGAGGCATGGAGAAGCATTACCATCTGCTTTGTTGCTCATCTCCTTGTTTATATATCTGCTCTCTTTTGAGGAACTACATTAGGGAACACTTACTCACCATCATTTCTGGCAGTGACTATAATTTTATGATCCACAGTGCAGGACTGAATAATGTTTGACTAATTGATTAATACAGATTTTGTGGATAACAAGGAACAAAGAGTCTGAGAAGATTTTCTGGGTATGTAGAAGTCATCATTTTGTCTACTACGTCTAAGCCCTAAAGATTTGGTGATATCAGAGGGAGTTTAGTGTCGAGTATAATGAGGATCTTGTTTGTTCTAGTAACCAAACGACTTCAGAACTGGGACAGGTTGCTTCCAAGTGAGAAATTTCCACTAGCCAAATGAATCCTCTATATTCATAACAAAATTAATTGTCTGAATTATATTTTGGGGGATAATACTGATCTTTTTTAATCTGTAATTTTTAAATTTACTCTTCTCACAGAAGAAGCGAATTAAATTTTAACTACTCTTCTGCAGAAGTTAATTAAACTTCAGCTGGACTACTTCTAAAGGAGAGGATTTTTAACATGTTTGCACCTAATTTGTTTTAGATAGGACAACCATTATTTTAAGTAGAAGCAGAAAAAATGTTTTGTATTCTAAAATTTCAGTCTATATGATTTAAATTTTATTGGATTTGTGGTTAAGTGATCTATTATTTTGGAATTAAAAGAATGATGAAGTTCTAATCATAAAACTAAAGTGTGCAATCATCATTTTTAAAATATTTCTTATTCATTGAGATAGTGTGAGCATTTACAGAAAAATATGTAAATAAACTATAAATAAGCTACTGTTTGATAACAAAAATCATGATTTAGACATGGGTGATATAGTTGCAATTTGTTGTTTATTCAGTTGCCGAGTCACGTCCAACTCTTTGCAACTCCACGGACTGTAGCCGGGCCTCCCTGTCCCTCACAACCTCTTGGAATATGCCCAAGTTCATATACATTACATCAGTGAAGCAATCCAATGATCTCATCCTCTGTCGCCTTCTTCTTCTGCCTTCAATCTCCCAGCAACAGGGTCTTTTTAAGTTATTTTAATCATTTCATAGAAGTTAGTATTACTAAATATTTTCTCTTCTTCACTGTGGTTGTGTTTGGGGAAAGTATTGAAGCTGTGTAAATATAAGCCTACCACAGCTTCTCCAAAATAGTCTTTAAATGAATTGTTTTAGATTTTTGAAGGATTTATATCAACTTTTCTCCCCTTTTTTTATTTTGTGACTTCTTTCTTTAAATGTTGAAACAAAAAGGTTCAATATATAAATATGACATAAACAAATCCATATAGTCACAGCTATGGTTTTTCCAGTAATCACGGATGGATGTGAGAGTCGGACCATAAAGAAGGCTGAGCACTGAAGAATGGATGCTTTTGAACTGTGGTGTTGGAGAAGACCTTTGAGAGTCCCTTGGACTGCAAGGAGATCCAACCAGTCCATCCTAAAGGAAATCAGTCCTGAATATTCATTGGAAAAACTGATGCTGAAGCTGAAGCTCCAATACTTTGGCCACCTGATGAGAAGAGCCAAATCATTGGAAAAGACCCTGATGCTAGGAAAGGTTGAAGTCAGGAAGAGAAGGGGACAACAGAGGGTAAAATGGTCGGATGGCATCACCAATTCAAGGGACATGAGTTTGAGCGAGCTCCGGGATATGGTGAAGGACATAGAAGCCTGGCTTGCTGCAGTGCATGAGGTCTCAGAGCCAAACATGACTGAGTGACTGAAATGAACTGAACTGTATTATTCTATGTATGTGATGGACAAGAACAGGCAAAATTAGTCAAAGAGAAGAGACCAGAGGAAAACTTAAGGAGTGGTGGAGATATTTTTTCATCTAAGAGAAAGTCACATGATCTATAGATGGGACAAATTTCTTAAGCCGTGAACTCAGTATTAGAGCCCCTGGCGGTAATGAAGGGCATACACGTATACTCACTCATTTACTTAGGGAAAAGTAATCTATTAAATGACAGTAGAGTGCAGAATGCATTTCATGTTGTTTCAGTAAGACAAATTACATTTTATAAATATAAACAGTTATCTTTGTTTTAATGCACTAAATGTGTTAGAATATCCTGAACAATTCAAAATGTTTGAATTGAACTATACTTATAGCAAGTGCTGAAAACAAGAGTTACATCCCCATTAAAGTCTTGTAAAAATTCTATTCCCTCTACTGCCAGTTGCTGTCATTAAATAGGATAGCGTTTCCTAAAACTTACTGGGTGAGGATAGGGCCAAATTAATAGTTTCAGATGAATATAAAGGATACAAGAGGTGAAGAAGCAAAATCATTTTAAATTTCATTATTAAAAAGAAAGATAATTTCATTATTAAAAAAAAAAAAGATAAAAATAAGAAATCCTATCCCTAAGCAATATTGTGCCTATTTTCCCATAATGTTGTTTCTGCCCTAACAAAGAAAACTATGGTTAAGCATTAAAACAGTAAATCTTAGTTTGTTCATGATATAGCCTATATAGTATGGATGAATGAATATTCCTATAGTATTATATTTTGCTTCAGATGTAAAGAAATTCTTTAGGAAGGAAGCACAGAGCTCAGCTATCGAGCTGTAATGATCACACAAGTCACCTGAATGTCTTGTTAAACCGAGATTACAGTCCTGCAGGGACGGGCTGAAGTGCTGGGCTCCCGACAATTCCCAGATGATGCTAAAACTGCTGCATAGACCACATTGTTACTATTGACTTTGATTCAATTATATAGAAATAAACCCTGGATTTTACCATGTAATTTTGGATACTAGATTTTAATACCTTTTTGTGATAAGAAGGAGCTATTTTTACAGCAGTTTTGCATATTTTAATGTGCATATGAATCTTGCTGTGGTCAGACTCTGGTTCTGCAATTCTGGAGACCTTGTGATCTCTAGGTCCCAAAGCTAGGTCTTAGGTCAAAAGATATTTTGACTTGCTGACATGAATTAACTTATAAAAGTCAGGGGTGGCGGTGAGGGAGAACCAAAGGCAAATGTTAGTCAAGACAGAAAATGCAGTTGACCTTTGAATAACATGAGTTTGAACTGCTTGTGGTCCACTTATGTGCAGACTTTTTTTCAATGAATGAATAGCCACTACAACTTCACATCCTTGGTTCCTTGGATCTGTGAATGCAGAAACACAAATGGGTGCCACTAACCCCCACATTGGTCAGGAGTTAACTGTATCGCTGTGTAAAAAATGGTATATGTTTAAATATATTCCGCCCTGGAGAAACAGTCCCCCACTTTTAATAGTACTACAACTTCTTTAATGTTCCTGTTTTAAGGTGATTGTAATAATAGCCCTTCAATTAAAAAACTGTTTCAGTCCTAGCATCTGCTTTATTAGAGCAGTGATTTTATTAGACTAATAACTATTAGCGTGAAGACACCATTACTGTAATTGTGTTTGTAATTATTACAGTAAATATACTCAGGTCGTATATAATTATTAGAAGTGTTACCCTAATCATTTACCTCTCCCACAACATTCTTCCTGTCATACACTCTGAATTTGTGTCAGTGTTGGCCAGCTTTCAAATGTAGCTGTTTTCCTGTGTCCCATAGAGTCATGCACATTGATGCATGCTCTGTCCAGAAACTTATATCACCCCTTTAAAGAGTAGGTAATTAGAACTTCCTTCCCAATTTCTACTTCCCCCAGCGTGGATCAGATCAGTTTTTAGGGCCTCAATCAGAAATAATTTGCTGTCTAGCTGGGAATGACTTTGGCTTTGAGGGAGGCGCATATAAAGAAATGTCTTTATAGAAAATGCACATATTAAGTGTTAATGTGTAACAAACGCCCCTAAGTGCAGAGGTGTAAACCAGAAACATTTATTCTCACTTCCGCCAGGTCAGTTGGGCAGCTCGGTAGGGAGATTGGGGGTGGTCTGCTCCTCATGCGCCTCCTCTGAGCCTTGCTCTAGCGATGGTAGATGCAAAGAAGAGCACTTCCAACCCCAGAGGCACATTGCAAGCCTCCTCTGCATCTGCTAGTGGTATTACATTGGTCAAAGCCAGGCTTGCGGTTCAGCCCAATGTCTAATCCCTCTGCTCCTGATGAGGTTAAACCAAGTCACATGGCCAAACCCAGATTATATGGAGTAGACAGATGTCATCCTTTCATGTGGTTGAAGGATAATGAGTTATCCTTTCAGGACAACAACCTAACCCACCAGAGGCAGTTTTCCTTTTACACGTGTAACTACAAGTCATGTCTAAAGTCTGTGAGTCAGTTAATTTTATAATATGCCAAATAGCCATAGCTATATTTAGGCAACTAGAAACACTAGGATTGTCTTGTTTCTTTAAGAATCTCAGGTTTGTATAGGCAGAAAGAAATTAAGGTTCTAACACCCATTTATGCATTATTTTTTAGTTTAATTTTCCATATTACTGGTTACAAATAAGGGTTTTAAATTTCAAAACACTGGCGACTAAAATCTCAGGCAAGATGGATGTAATAGTCAAGTCATAGTCAAGGTGGCAGGTCATTCGTTCAACCAAGAAACCATTCCTCAAAGCTTTTCCACGTCCCCTTTATTATGGCCACAGAGAGGAATTCAACACAGTTCCAGGCTTCACAATTCTTACAGACGAATGAATAACACGTTCAGTAAAAGGTGACAGGTCCTTATACTGTGTGTATTCCACTTCTCACAGAGAGTGAGTTTAACCACCTGAGAGGGTGGAGACTGGATCCAAATCTTGAAGAGAAAGAAAAAAATCCAACAGGAGGTTAGAGGAGTTAGGCAATTTGCATAGAGAGATAGCATCACACTCCATTCAGGAAACTGCAAGGAGTGGATCAGGAGTATTTTGTTAGGACTTACAGTCCCCAGACTTTTTGGCACCAGGGACAGGTTTCATGGAAGACGATTTTCCCATGGGCTAGGGTGGAGTGGGAAGAGTGTTTCCAGATGATTCTTACAAGGAGAGCACAGCCTAGATCAGTCGCATCCTCGGTTCACCTTAGGGTTCAGGCTTCTAAGAGAATCTTGTGAACCCGCTGAGCTCAGGCGGTGATGTGAGTGATAAAGTGGCTGTAAATGCAGATAAAGCATCTCTCCCTGGGTCACCCCTCACCACTTGCTGTGCGGCCGGGTTCCTAACAGGTCACGCACCTGTACCGGGGCTGGGGACCCCCGCGATACCTTCTCCCTGGCCTCTTGTCCCGAGGGTGTCAGACCCTGAAGGGACCTGTGTTGTAAGCCTGCAGCCTAGTGAAGATAAGGCAGGATGGCCAGAACATGGGAAGACTTGAAACAGAGGTAGATCCTCTCAGAGGCACTGTTTCCGTTTGGAACTGAAACCAGTGCCAGGCGGATGAGGCCGCTGGGTCACCAGTCAGAGCCACGGGGTCTGACAACCGGTGAGAGCTCACCTCTCTGAGTGGTGTTAGTCCAGTTCAGGATGGAGATCCAGTGTCTCCTGTGTTGCAGACATAGTTTCAGCAGCTCCAAAAACACTCACATCCTTCCCTCCTCTTCCTAGGCACACATTAGGCTGCATTTCAGGCCTGCCAAGTAGTTATGGTTGTTGTTCAGTCACTATGTCGTATCTTTTTGCGACCCCATGGACTGCAGCACGCCAGGCTTCCCTGCCCTTCACTATCTCCCAGAGTTTGTTCAAACTCATGTCCATGGAGTTGGAGATGCCATCCAAACATCTCATCCTCTGTCACCCCCTTCTCTTCCTGCCCTCAATCTTTCCCTGCATAAGGGTTTTTTGTTTTTTTTGTTTTTTTTTTACAAAGAGTCAGCCCTTTACATCAGGAGGCTGAAGTATTGGAGCTTCAGCTTCAGCATCAGTCCTTCCAATGAATATTCACAGCTGGTTTCCTTTAGGATGGACTGGTTTGATCTCCTTGTTGTTGAAGGGACTCTTAAGAGTCTTCTCCAACACCACAGTTCAAAAGCATCAATTCTCAGTTCAGCTTTCTTTGTGGGCAACTGTGAGAGTCCATACATGACTACTGGAAAAACCATAGCATTGACTAGATGGACCTTTGTCGGCAAAGTCATGTCTCTGCTTTTTAATATGTTGTCTAGGTTAGTAGCTTTTATTCCAAGGAGCAAGAATCTTTCAATTTCATGGCTGCAGGCACCATCTGCAGTGATTTTGGAGCCCCCCAAAATAAAGTCTGTCACTGTTTCCCATTGTTTCTCCATCTATTTTGCCATGGAGTGATGGGACCGGATGCCATGATCTTTGTTTCTTGAACGTTCTGTTTTAAGGCAACTTTTTCACTCTCTTCTTTCACTTTCATCAAGAGGCTCTTCAGTTCCTCTTTGCTTTCTGCCAGAAGGGTGGTGTCATCTGCATATCTGAGGTTACTGATATTTCTCCTGGCAATCTTGATTCCACCGTGTGCCCAATCCAGCCCAGCGTTTCTCATGATGTACTCTGCAGATAAGTTTAAGCAGGGTGACAATATACAGCTTTGACGTACTCCTTTTCCTGTTTGGAACCAGTCTGTTGTTCTATATGCAGTTATAACTGTTGCTTCCTGACCTGCGTACAGATTTCTCAGGAGGCAGGTCAGGTGGTCTGGTATTCCCATCTCTTTAAGAATTTTCCAGTTTTGTTGTGATCCACACATTCAAAGGCTTTAGCGTAGTCAATGAAGCAGAAGTATATGTTTTTCTGGAACTCTCTTGCTTTGTCTATGATCCAACGGATGTTGGCAATATGATCTCTGGTTCCTCTGCCTTTTCTAAATATAGCTTGAACATCTGGAAGTTCTCGTTTTGCGTACTGTTGAAGCCTGGCTTGGAGAATTTTGAGCATTACTTTGCTAGCATGTGAGATGAGTACAATTGTGTGTTAGTCTGAACATTCTTTGGCATTGCCTTTCTTTGGGATTGGAATGAAAACTGACCTTTTCCAGTCCTGTGGCCATGGCTGAATTTTCCAAATTTTCTGGCATATTGAATGTAGCACTTTCACAACATCATTGTTTAGGGTTTGAAATAGCTCAGCTAGAATTCCATCACCTCTGCTAGTTTTGTTTGTAGTGATGCTTCCTATGGCCTACTGACTTCACACTGTAGGATGTTTGGCTCTGGATTAGTAATCACACATCATGGTTAATCTCAGACAACTGATTTATCCCTCCCTCTTTCCCCTTTGGTACTCATGTTTGTTTTCTCTGTCTGCGAGTCTGTTTTGCAAATAAGTTCACTTGTATAATTTTTTTCTTTTAGATTCCACATATAAGTGATAGCACACAATATTTGTCTTTTATTTAGTATGATAATGTCTAGGTTCATTCATACTGCCGCAAATGTCGTTATTTCATTCCTTTTTGTTTCTAAGTAGTATTCCATTGTGTGTGTGTGCGTCTGTGTATACCTCATTTTCTTTGTCCATTCATCTGTCAATTAAAGGAATTATTAGAAAAACCAGTTGGGCTCCTGTATTCATTCATATAAATGCAGTTTTACACAGACCTGAAATTTTATTTAAGTATTGGCTGCTTCATTTTAATTGATGATGTCATGTTCTCTAGGTGCATGTATTTTTATCAGATGTATTCTAACATTTTCTCCATTGTTTTTTTAACTGGTGCCTTGTTTCTGTAATGCAAAACCTATTTGCAATTTCCAATATATTATACAAATTAATATCATCTTACCAGTTGAGATTAGAAAATCTCTTGGTTTAAATGGTGCCCCACGCTTCCAGCTACTTTCACCTCTAAGCCTTAGCTCTGATTTATCTTTGTATCATCCATTCTTGGGCAATGAACATCTTTATTGTCCTCCAGTATGGTAAAATAGTGTGAGAGTTGTCTTTACTAAAAGTATACTTTTGAATCCATGCTGCTCTTTCAGGGTTGGATACTCAATTCATTACATTCTGTATAATTTTGTATACTGATGTCTTGGGGACAATACATTTTAATGAAAAATGGCCCCAATTAACAGTAATATGATAAGCTGTGTTAACATTCACCCACTGTTTCAGTTTTCTAGTAAAGCTTGTAGTGACTGAAGAAAATGGTTGATTCTGAAAATCATGCTTGGCAATTACATCTGTCATTAAATTGGCTTCTGATCCTTCATCTCTGGACCTTGGCTTTAGCTTTTATTGAAGAGTGGAGAAAACCAGGGCTAGTGCAAGCATACTCTGATAATGGTCTAGATTTTTACCTGGTGCTCAAGCATTTGCAGTTCTAAAGGGCTGGTTTCAGGTAACTGTTAAGGCATGGACAGGGATATCAGAAAGAGCTAGATGATGTCAGACACACCCGGGTATGCATTCTTGCTGAGTCACATACTAGCCTTGTGAGATGTGCAATCTAGTTTCCACTCAGCCTCAGATTTATTATCAGAAAATGGGCATAACTGTCCCTTTCTTATTGGGTTATTGAAAAGATCAAATGAGATTATGGATGTAAATCTCTTGGATAGCACCTGGTATGCATAGCAGCCCTGAGCTCCACAAATGGTGACCATTATTTTTATGAAATACTATGCAGCTCATTCCAATCACATTAAAAATTAAGCTCTACTTTGTCTTTTAAACCTTGCATATGAGCATAAATATGTATAAACGGTATGATTTAACTTATACGAAATTTGAACAGAAGCACAGTCATTTTACGGGGTCACTGTCAGAGTAGCAGCTGCCTCTGTGCACCCTGGTATAGTCTAGGAGAGATGTAGTTTCTAAGGTGCTAAAAATATTCTTTCTTGATCTAGGCCATAGCTAGTGAATTTCATATTTCTAAAAAATTCATCAAGCTGTATACTTAAGCTCTATCCTTGTTAAAACTCATTAAAATAGAAAGAAGTGACTTAAAAACAATAGATTCCTCAAGTTTTGAGGCAGTGTAAATTACTGCAGATTTTTGTAAAGTAAAAAGTCATGATAATACACTAAC
This sequence comes from Cervus canadensis, assembly GCF_019320065.1. Classification (NCBI taxonomy): domain Eukaryota; kingdom Metazoa; phylum Chordata; class Mammalia; order Artiodactyla; family Cervidae; genus Cervus; species Cervus canadensis. The sequence goes on along the minus strand of NC_057395.1, from coordinate 19,024,708 downwards.
TCTTCCTCTGTTGTTTCAAATAAATATCCCAACAGCAGAAATATTTCAGCAAGAGATAAAAATTAGTTGCATGAAGGCATTAATTGCAACATTTTCTATTTGTTTTAAGAAAATAATATTGAAAACAATATAAATTAATTGTCCAACAGTAAAGAAAAATTACATATTTGATGATGCACAATTCCAGAATTATGCAGTCATCAAAAATAACTGCAAAATAGTGCTGTGGCCATTTCAGAGGACTCCTTAGCAGTATTTTGTAAACCTAAACATATATTGGCCCTATGACCCAGCAATTCCACTTCTGGATTTTCACCCAGTAGATGTATGAGTGCACACAAAGACTTGTGCCTGAATGTTTATAGGAATCTTATTCACAGTAGCACAAAGCTGGACACAATCGAAATGCCCATCCATAGGAGAATGGATAAAGAAATTCTAGTATATTCATACCATGCAACACTATTCAACAATTACTGTAAAATGAATGAATCTCCAAAAAAAGTTAAAGCCAAATATAAAAGATTACATACTTTGTGATTCCATTTATATGAGATCCAGAAGAGGCAAAGTTAGTCTATAGTAATAGATACTAGAAGAGTGGTTGCCAGTAATTGGAGAGCGTGGAATTGCCTCATGATGCAGATAGTCTTTATCTTGTTTGGCAGGATCTGCAGCAGCCATATTGTGACCTTGAGGGTCTGCCTACGAGAACTGTAAAGATACCAGTCCTGAAATCGTTAAGCTGGTAAACCAGTGACAGAATCCGTATACTTTCGTACTTCTCGTGTAAAAGAAGATAAAGTTCTATTTGTTTAATCATTGTAGCTGATAACATCCTCTAAAAGAAGACTCAAGGAAATGCTGTTTTGATTTGTGTCAGTGTAAAAAGCAGTTATTAATGAGAGTTGCAGGAATTCTAGAAGCCTCTAGCGGTCACTCTGGCATTATAGAATGATAGGCATAGAAGGGACATTATCATTTACAGAAAATGACACGAAAACCCAGAGCGGTTATGTGTCTTCCTCGTGGACACATATGGCCAAGATTAGATCAGATAGTATTCAATTCTCAATCTCCCTAATGAGAAAAAAGGAGATTAAAAAATGTGACAATTCCTATAGAAACTGAAAGGGTATTTCCTATATAACTCTAAAAGATCACAACAGACAAGATAAAAAAAGTTTGAGGAGATTCTGCTAAAGTTGTGATGGTTTGACAGTGAAAATAGAGCTCCACACACCAACCTCTTAATGATTTCTCGTTGTGGAGGCACAGGTAGGTCCACGTGTGGATATTTGCATGTCCAGTCTCTTAAATAATAGATTTTTATCATATCTCAAGTGCACATCAGTTCAGTTCAGTCACTCAGTCGTGTCTGACTCTTTGTGACCCCATGGACCACAGCACACCAGGCTTCCCTGTCCATCACCAACTCCTGGAGCTTACTAAAACTCATGTCCGTTGAGTCAGTGATGTCATCCAGCCATCTCATCCTCTGTCCTCCCCTTCTCCTCCTGCCCTCAATCTTTCCTAGCATCAGGGTCTTTTCAGATGAGTCAGTTCTTTGCATCAGGTGCCAAAGTATTGGAGTTTCAGCTTCAGCATCAGTCCTTCCGATGAATGTTCAGTTCAGTCTCTCCCATGAGGAAGTTTCCATGAGCCTCTTACCCTTCTCCATCAGAAGAAAGACAGAATGGAAACCACAGTCACAGAAAACTCACCAAACTCATCACGTGGACCACAGCCTTGACTAGCTCAGTGAAACTATGAGTCATGCTGTGCAGGGCCACCCACGACGGATGGGTCATGGTGGAGAGTTCTGACAAAACATGGTCCACTGCAGAAGAGGATGGCAAACTACTTCAGTATTCTTGCCTTGAGAACCCCAGGAACAAACTCACATACTTGATGTTTTTACTTTTCACTGATTTATTTTGCCTATTTGTTCTTGTCCTATTTTAAGAAATGTTGATAAATTTTAAATTGTATTCTCATCAAGAAATTTATGAAAATCTGTAGTAATTTCATGATTGTATTTAATTATTTATCATTTTCCAAAAGACTAAAATATACACAAATGTGCCCCTCTGTGTTCTTTATGGCATTATTAACAGTTTCTTGTATCTTCGAGAAAAAGATAATTTCAATTTTCTCTCCTGTTATTTTAAATATATTTTACTCCTCCTCCAGGACACTATGAACAACACTTCCCGCAAAACTTCTCACACATGCCCAAGGAACATTTGTAGGGGTTTTCAGTAACCCTGTGGCTTCTTGTGATATGTTTTTATAGATCAGGAAAAGTTCCATCTTTTAAGGAGGTGCCATTTTTATGGTATTTGGCTAATTGTTGACAGAGTTTTGGGTTCAGTCTCTTAACAGAGTCCTAGTGATTGAGAACTGGATGGCTTTATTTTTATTTTTTCGTGGTATTTTATTTATATTAGTGTTGTAGTCACCAAATTCAAAAGGAACAAATAAATGATGAATGATAAAAGGAGTGAGTCTCTCTCACACCCTTCTCCAGTCCATTCTGTCTTCTTCTCCAGAAATAACATTTTTAAATAGTTCAACATCCCTTTGTTTTCTACCTGAAGCTATCACAACACTGTTAATAGGCTATATTCCACTATAAAATAAAATGTTTTTTACAAAAGGAAAAATGTATAAAATGATGGAGAATAAAAAGTCCACTCTTACCTGTTTCCCATCCACCCTATTACTTTCCCTTCAAACAATGATCTTGACTTTTCACATACTTTAAAATAATTTTGAATTTACAAATATATATATTTTCCATCCTATTTTATGCATATGTTGTTGACATATTATATACAATGCTTCATATCTTTTGTTAACAGTGCCTTTAAAGTCTTCATGCACTAAGTCATAAGGTGCTTGAATGATCTTTTCTTTGGCTCCGTCGTATTTCATTGCATGGATGAACCGTAGCTGAGTCAGCCAGCCCTCTATGATACAATTTATTATGTTTCCAGTATTTTACTATTACAAATAGTACTGCAGTGAATTACCTTAGATGCACATTATTATGTATGTATGGGGTTATTTTTGCAGTACTTATTTTTATAAGAGTATGTGCTTTGGCAATTTTAGTAGATGTTAGCTTGCTCTGTGAGCGAAAAGTTCTCCTGGAGGAGGAAATGGCAACCCACTCCAGTATTCTTGCCCAGGAAATTCCATGGACGGCAGAAACTGGTGGGCTCCAGTCCATGGGTCACAAAGGGTCGGACACGACTGAGTGCTCTCTGTAGGGCGATTCTGTGCTCTCAGAGAATGTCCCTGGCACCCTGGACACTCCCCACAGACCCCTCCAAACCATCCCGATGCTCCTCCTACCTCAGGAGACAGAGGCACTATCCTGAATGTTTATTTTTGATCCCTTGCTTTTTCTGTATATTTTTACCACTTCTATATATGTGTATGTTTATAAGTAGCATGGTGTAGTGTTAGTTACTCAGTCATGTCTGACTCTGTGTGACCCCATGGACCGAAGCCCACCAGGCTGCTCTGTCCATGGAATTCTCCAGGCAGGAACACTGGAGTGGGTTGCCATTCCCTTCTCCAGAATAAGTAGAGTAGGTATACATATATATATGCATTCATATATATACACATATATAGGTTCCTAAATAATGTTTTATTTTAAAATATAGGCACCTAAATGGAACCATTCAGTATAAATTTTTCTGCAATTTGCTTCTTCCTCAGAACATTATATTTTTGAGGTCATTCATATTGATCCATGTAACAGTAGTTCTTTCTTCTTTGCTTACACGATGTTCCATTCTAAGAACACATTGCAATTTGTTTATCCATTCTAGTAGGAGACGTTTTTGTACCAATCAACATTTTTACTGTTTCTGTGTTGCTATGAATCTTCTTGTCAACGTCTTCCATTGTACATGTTTTCAAAAATTCTGTAACTCCTGGAGTATAACTAAGAGTGAAATTTCGGCATTATGTACTGTCAGCATTTTCAACCCAACTATGTTATTATTAACTTTTCCAAACAGGTGGTCTAATTTATCTTACCATCAGGAGTGGGTGAGAGTTGTTGGGGAACCATATCCTTGCTAGTACTTAAAGGTTTAGCTTTTCAGTTGAGTGAATGAAATCATATCCTTTGTCAGTTTTATTTTTTAAATCTCCTAATTGGATGTAGCACTTCTTTATTTCAAGCCTATTTTATTCTCTAATGTAAATATATGACTAGTTAATGTTTCTTGAACTATTGTTTTGTCTCAGTCTTACAAACCTTAATGCATAGTGCTTGTCTGTAATTCATCTCTTAATACATATAGTCTAGTTTCCATTAATATTTACACTTTGACTCATGAACTATTTAGAAGTGTGTTTTTGTACCTATAAAAAAGTGGGGCATTTCTTGTCATTTATTTACATTAAATTGCATGTGGTCAGAATATGTTCAATATGATACTGATACTTTGAAATTTGATAACATTAGCTTTATTGCTCAGAGAAGGCAATGGCACCCCACTCCAGTACTCTTGCCTGGAAAATCCCATGGACGAGGAACCTAGTAGGCTGCAGTCCATGGGGTCACACAGAGTCAGACACGACTGAGCGACTTCGCTTTCACTTTTCACTTTCATGCATTGGAGAAGGAAATGGCAACCCACTCCAGTGTTCTTGCCTGAAGAATCCCAGGGATGGGGGAGCCTGGTGGGCTGCCGTCTATGGGGTCGCACAGAGTCGGACATCACTGAAGTGACTTAGCAGTAGCAGCAGCAGCAGCTTTATTGCTAATATGTGATCATTTTACAAAAATGCCCACATATGCTTGAACACAGTGTATGAAAAGGGCTTCCCTAGTGGTAAAGATGTAAAGAATCTTTACATGTAAAGAATTTTACATTCTTTACAAAGATGTAAAGAATCTTCAGATGGTAAAGAATCTGCCTGCAATGCGGGAGACTCAGGTTCAATCCCTGGGTCGGGAAGATCCCCTGGAGAAGGAAATGGCAACCCACTCCAGTCCTCTTGCCTGAAGAATACCACCACAGAGGAGCCTGGTGGGCTATAGTCAACGGGGTCACAAAGAGTTAGACATGACTGAGCGACTCACACTTTCACCTTTTTTAAACACAATGTATATTTTCCTCTAAATCAAAATTCAAGATCGTACTTTTAAACTATTCTACATCTTGACTGTTAGACCAATTATTAAAAAGTCTTATCTGTCCGTTATTAGCGTAACTACTGCTTTCAGGTTTTATATACAAACACATTTGGTTGTTCTGGGTTTATTGTGATATAAAGTGTGAGTTTGAGATCCAACTTTTTTCCCAGACCATAATAATGATAGTAACTTTTATAATATATATATTTATACCATAGAAAATATAAATGTATGTAAATATATAGTTATTTAATATATTTATGTATAAATAGTATATGTATCTAATATAATAAATATATTATTAGAATATTTATAATTATTAGAATATATATATATTCTAGTGATCTATTAATATAACTATGAATCTTTTTTATTAGATGACAGTCAGCAGTAAAAATTAAAACTGAGCTTTGATGGAATGATACACTGAAGGGCTAAGGATGGACAAGTGAAGTAGAGACTTTAGAAAGATAGGTAGAATCATAATCTTTTTGCCTAAAGAAGAATGAACCTAGAATGGTTGAAAATGCAAGTTTCATCAGAGGAAAGTACACACTGTTAGCAGTTTATTTAAACTGTATAAAAAGAACCCTGCAATGCTTTCCTCTTTAAAAAGCGTGATGTCAGGGAGATAAACATCATACTAAATTACACTTGCAGCACATATTTATGTCTCCAGAGAAACGGTGAATATGGTTAATGCATGTTTTATGCTGTTTTGACTCTAGTCTAAACCAATTAGATTAAAGAAATTTACTTTATGAACAAAAATGGCAAGACATAGTAGCTGCAATTAGAATGTGATGTTGAAGCTAGTACCTATATTCCTCATTCCTAGAACACACCCTCTTAGTAAATGAGGCCGACATTCCACGTTTGTATTTATAATCTACTCTCTAGGATGTGTGGAGCTCATGTAAAATTAACGCTCACTTATGTAATTTCATCAATGCTTCTTATACCTCTGTTTCTCCCCTCATGCATTAAAGAATTCATCCTGACCACCCCAGTAGGGGCTTCCCTGGAGGCTCAGTGGTAAAGAATCCACCTGCAATGAAGGAGACCTGGCTTCAGTCCCTGGGCTGGGAAGAGTCCCTGGGGGAGGGCATGGCAACCCACTCCAGTATTCCTGCCTGGAGAATCCCATGGACAGAGGAGCCTGGCGGGCTCCAGTCCCTGGGCTGCAAAGAGCCGGACAGGACTGAGCGACTGAGCACACACACAGCACCTGGGCATGGCCGAATCCCTCCACAGCACCCGAGCAGACTGTGGACAGAAAAGCCGGTTCACCAAGATGGCATAACGTTTTCTAGACTAAAAAATACATATCTTGAAAGTGTTGTGATGATGTTATATCAAAAACAAAATCATTACCACTTATCCAAGATTTTAGGACCCATGAAACTGTTAAAGCATAAGTCATTTTTTAAAAAGTTTTAATTTTATTTGACCAAATTTTTAAGAACTAGAAATTAAAAATTATATATATATAACAATGTTCAAATAATAGTGGATTTAATGGTAAAGTCTGATCTACTGGGCTCTGCTTAACCTGTAAGTTGGGGTATGGAGAGACCCATTACCTTTTCTGAGACATTATTATTTTGTTTCCTTTCTTACTCTAGAAAGTGCCTTATTTGCCAATCTAATATGTTTTGTGAACCAACTTTATGTTGCCTTCATTTATTTCTATTTAAATAAAACAAAGTGAGCATCTAAACTGGAAACTTAGTGAGTTCTTCTGAGCTATTGGTAATATTAGATTCTTCAGCAAGAAAGCTGTTTTATCAGTTATAAATACACAGACACTGTATAATCTCTCCCGTTAAAATGCGGGCAAGGTACACATTTTGGCTGCCAGGCGTCAGTGGGAGAAGCAGGTCCTCCCAGACCCGTGGCTCACAGGCCCGCCCTTCACACCAGGCTTCCCAAACTGGCCAGAGAGTGGCTGAGGTCCTGGTGTCTCTTCCTTTGTCTGTCATTTCCCTGGCACAGGCACACCATTTCTGTGTCAGCTTTTGTCAGGGACATTCCTGGGTGAACTTACGTGGTAAATTTATATTAACTGATTATGGAGACTCACAGTGAACAGAAATAGAATAAAGCCATAAAGCCATTTGTGGAATTTGAGAGTATGGATGAGAATATATTAAGATTTAAAGACAATCTATATTTCACTTCTATTTTCATGAAATTTGGCAAAAAGTCTTCAGAAGAAAAGGAAAAAATGGGACAGTGAAGGGGAAAGCAGAAAAAAAAGAAAAGAGAGATTTGGGGAAAGAGGAAAGGAGATGTGGGAGGGAGGAAGGCAGGGGAGATGGAAGGACAAAAACACACCCTGATAAGTCCTGTATGTGAACGAGAACTGCCGTGGAACGTTCTCACGTGCAGACTTTTTATGCTGTTTGTCTGCCTGTATTATGTCAATTCCTTTCTTCAAAACACATTAAAAGTCATTCAGTTTTATTAATAAACATATATTAATTTCACATATAGTCTAAATAAAGTCTTTCACAATCCACTGTATGATCCTCAATCAAAATTCAGATCACAGGAATTCAGAATCATTCTTGTTCTTCTGATACAATAATCTGAGAATTATGAATTTTATGGTTTACATAGCAGAGGCTAATCATTAAGTAAATTTGGAAGTGTAGTTTTGTGATCTCTTAGGGAAGGATTACCTATACTTTTCTTGAATATCTGTGAATATGTCTTTCTTTCAACAATGTTATTTAATATTTACGACTTCTATCTATTGCTTCTAAGACTTCCCTGGTGGCTCAGACGGTAAAGCGTCTGCCTACATGCGGGAGACCATGGTTCGATCCCTGGGTGGGGACGATCCTCTGGAGAAGGAAATGGCAACCCACTTCAGTACTCTTGCCTGGAAAATCCCATGGGAGGAGCCTGGTAGGCTACAGTCCATGGGGTGGCAAAGAGTCGGACACGACTGAGCGACTTCACTCCTATTGCTTCTATGAGTCCTTGTCAGAAATTTGATGAACAGTCATCTTTTCATCTTAAAAAGTAAATGGCACACTCTTTCAATATTTAAACAGATCCTCTGCGTGCAGGCTGCAGTCCATGGGGTCACACAGAGTCGAACACAGCTGGTGACTTAGCACACATGCACGGCTTTACTTTAATACAGAGACTGATTCCCTGAACTCTTACCTAATATTCACCTATAGGAACAGAATCATTCCTGTGAGTTTTAGATCAATCACAGACATCATCTCCACTTAGCTTTTCACCTGACAACCCCACCTACCCAGGGGCTGAGGGCTTTGGCCGTCATCCCTGAGCAGGAGTGGAGGGGGAGGCAGGCCTGTGGGAGTGGCTTCTGGCCTCAGAAACAAACCCCGCTGGGGCGGGCCGCCGAGAGAGGTGTGCCCCGCTCCTTACACGTTGGGCAACAGGAGGTGATGTTTCCAACATGTGGGAAAGCGTCATCCTCGAGAGCTTTCTGTCAGAGACAGGTGTTCACAGCAGCCTTCAGAAAGAGTGAAAAGCCGTGTTTCAGATTCTCTTCCTGACACATAAAGAGTGAAGTCTTTGTTGATCTGTGGGGTTGGGGATCAGGAAGGGGAGAGCCAGGCTTTAGTGGTGCAGGAGGGCCCCAGAGCTGCAGTTAACCTCCACCATGAGGAGGAGACCCAGGCCTGTGAGCCTACAGGGAGCAAGAAGCCCACGGTGTCCCCAGACCAGCAGGCCCGTCACACTGAAACAGCTTTCCCACCCGCTTTCTGAACTCGCACATGGACTCTCCTTGCGAAGGGCTAAACTGGGCAGATAGTGAGGAAAGAAAGAAACTAGAATGGCATTTTCAAGTCCCTTCTCCTGGTTGACAGAAATAGCACAGTTCTGATCCAAAATATAATTTTTTGACTTTTAAAGTAAGAAAAAGGGGAAGAGTCAATTCAGAATTTCTTTGCTGAGCATTCTATAGCAGGGTAGATTCTCAGACAATAGTTAGAATTGATTAGCAAGATAAATGAGTTAAATGTAATCATATAACTATATTGTATAGCTTAAACACAGTATTTTGTTATTCATTATAATCTATAATTATATGATGAAACTACATATATACTAACTTGACCTATAATTAAGATAATGGGAAGGGAATTTGACACTATATATCAAAAGTCATATTAGTGCCATTCTCTTAACATAATAATTCCATTTCTATGAGTTTAACTTGAAAAGGTAAAACTTGAACAAAATTATATTCATGAAAATGCTTCAATTATAATGGAAGAAAGCAAATAATATAAGTAACCAGAGTAGGAGTTTTATTAGGGCGGTGGCTCTGAAAGGGAGGGGCAGTTTTGCCCCTGAGGAGACATTTAGTAATGCACAGAATGGTCCACCTCAACAAAGAATTATCCACTCCCAAATGTAAATATCAGTAGTTACAAGGTTCAAAAACTGCCTCAGGGCAAGTAGAGGACACGAACTCAAAAGGAAAATATGCAGTCTTTAAAGCTCATATCATAAAGGCTAGGCTTTGACATGGAAAATTATTTTGATATATACTATGAGAGAAAATAAAATATAAATATATATATGCTGCTGCCGCTGCTGCTAAGTCACTTCAGTCATGTCCGACTCTGTGCGACCCCAAAGACGGCAGCCCACCAGGCTCCCCCGTCCCTGGGGTTCTCCAGGCAAGAACACTGGAGTGGGTTGCCATTTCCTTCTCCAAAATATATGTATACATGCATGCTAAGTCGCTTCAGTCCTGTCGTGCCTGTGGCCCCAGGCTTCTCTGCCCACAGGCTTCTCCAGGCAAGAATAGTGGAATGTGTTGGTAAGAATCCACCTGTCAGTGCAGGAGCCATAGAAGAGGCAGGTTCTATCCCTGGGTCAGGAAGATCCTCTGGAGAAGGAAATGGCCACCTACTGCAGTATTCGTGCTGGGTAATTCCATGGACAGAGGAGCCTGCTGGGCTACCATTCCTGAAGTTACAAATGGTCAGACACGACTGAGCGGCTGAGCATGTGGCGCTAGTGTAACACAAGCCCCTCCAAAAGCTCCTAGAGACTTTGTAGCAATGTGTTTCATATGGTTATATATTTTTGGAAAGAAAAGTTTCAAGTAAAAGTATTTAAATTTCCTCTCGAACTAAGATTTTTCCTTCCCCCCACCCAGATTACATTATATAAGTTTCAGGTATCACTAACCTAGATCCACCCTTGGTTATAATGCTAATATCACAAAATGCACATGATCAAGGGAAAAAAAAATACTGATGGTAATTTCCCAAAATAGCTAACTGCAATGATGTAAGCCTGGTAGGGTTAGGAGAATGCTTTTTTCCTTCTCCAGTTTCCAAGTGTTTTGCTAAACTGTTGTGTTAGTTTATAATGGAATAAATTTTTTTTTAAAAGAAAGAAAATGTATACATAGATAAAAAGAAATATGTGGAGGAAAATCACCATTTTAAGCCCCTTATAAATTTTTTAAGGTTTAAATTATGAGCTTCTCATGCTACCCCCTCTGGTTTATAATTTACCTTGGTCTTCATCAGTCATACTGATGCTGCTGCTGCTGCTAAGTCACTTCAGTCGTGTCCGACTCTGTGCGACCCCATAGACAGCAGCCCACCAGGCTCTGCCATCCTGGGATTCTCCAGGCAAGAACACTGGAGTGGGTTGCCATCTCCTTCTCCAATGCATGAAAGTGAAAAGTGAAAGAGAAGTCGCTCAGTCATGTCAGTCATACTAGTGCTCAACTATTTCCCTAAAAAGGCATGTGGTCCAAGTTACCTAGTGCTATATGGCAAAGCTCCCCACAGTCTATCACGTTTGACTGCTTTGAGCTTCCTTGGTGACTCAGACAGTAATGAATCTGCCTGCAAAGCACAAGACCCAGGTTCAATCCCTGGGTCTGGAAGATCCCCTGGAGAAGGGACTGGCAACCCATCTTTGAACATCAGCTGCCACTTTCTGGAATTGTCACAAATTAGACGGGTCTGCAAGCATCTTCCTTACAATAAGGATGTGATAAAAATGCTTATTACCATTCAGTGAAATCCTCATGCCCATGAAGTTCAAAACTTTTCTTCCTACATCCAGAAACTTTGCTTAAGAAAAATATTTAGGATTGGCAATAACCTCAACAGATGTCAGATTCCCTTATTTCTCAATAAATTTGGGTGTATTTATTTAAAATTTCATTTACTTGAAATACCTCTCTTGTCTGAACCACGAGGGAGTCATAGCAGTCCTAAGCATATCCACTTCTTTCTCAAAGTCAGGCATCCATTATCAGGAAATGACTTCCACAGCTGGGTACTATTTCCCCTTGTATTCATGCCGGTCCCTGGTGGCTCAGCTGGTAAAGAATTCTGCAATGCAGGACACTTGGGTTCGATATCTGGGTTGGGAATATCCCCTGAAGAATGGAAAGGCTACCCACACCAGTATACTCGCCTGGAGAATCCCATGGACTCATAAAGAGTTAGACACGACTGAGCAACTTTCATTTTTCATGCCAGTCCTAAAGATTCTGTTCTTAAGCCTGTGTTATACTGTCATCAAATATGAGAATATCTTTAAAAGTCAATGGATTTATTAGGAGAAAAAATGAGAGCCTTACACTGAAGTTCACAGTTCCCTTCTTCCTCAAGTGTTTGTGTACAACCGTGGGAGGAATTTTCATTGATGGGTATTGCAAATCCTCCTGGGCATTCAGAGTGAATAATGAATTATATGTAGAACTGGATTGCATTCTCAAAAGAAAAAAAAAAGTAGTATCAAGGTGTGCATGGGAGGGGAGTCTGTGGGAGAATGGATACATTTATGTGCATGTGTGCTAATTTGCTTCGGTCATGTCCAACTCCTTGCAGCCCTATGGACTGGAGCCTTCCAGGTAGCCTGCCAGGCTCCTCTGTTGAGATTCTCCAGGCAAGAATACTAGAGTGGGTTGCCACGTGCTCTTCCAGGGGATCTTCTCAACCAAGGGATCAAATGCACATCTCTTCTGTCTCCTCCTGTTCTTTCAGATGGTAAAGAGTCTGCCTGCAATTCAAGAGACCCAGTTTTGATCCCTGGGTTGGGAAGATGCCCTGGAGAAGGAAATAACAACTGAGTCCAGTACTCTTGCCTGGAAAACCCCATTGACAGAATAGTCTGGTGGGCTGCAGTCCATGGGGTCCCAAAGAGCCAGACAGGACTGAGTGACTGGACACACACATAGCAGCTCCTGGCATGGCTGAATCCCTTCATTGTTCACCTGAAACTATCACAGCATTACTAACTGGCTATACTCCTATACAAAATAAAAAGTTTTAAAAAAGACATATCCATACTTCAGTTCCATTCCATTCAGTTGCTCAGTCATGTTTGACTCTTTGCAACTCCATGGACTACAGCACACCAGACTTCCCTGTCCATCAGCAACTCCCAGAGCTTACTCAAACTCATGTACATCAAGTCAGAGATGTCATCGAACCATCTCATCCTCTGTTATCCCCTTCTCTTCCCACCTTCAATCTTTCCCAGCATCAGGGTCTTTTGCAATGAATTAGTTCTTCTCATCAGGTGGCAAAAGTTTTGGAGTTTCAGCTTCAGCATCAGTCCTTCCAATGAATATTCAGGACTAATTTCCTTTAGGATGGACTGGTTGGATCTCCTTGCAGACCAAGGGACTCTCAAGAGTCTTCTCCAACACCACAGTTCAAAAGCATCAATTCTTCAGCACTGAGCTTTCTTTATAGTCCAACTCTCACATCCATACATGACTACTGGAAAACCATCACTTTGACTAGACAGACCTTTGTGAGCAAACTAATGTCTCTGCTTTTTAACATTCTATGTAGGTTGATCATAGCTTTTCTTCCAAGGAGCAAGCATCTTTTAACTTCATGACTGCAGTCACCATCTGCAGTGAGTTTGGAGCCCAAGAAAATAAAGCCTCTCACTATTTCCATTGTTTCCCCATCTATTTGCCATGAAGTGATGGAACCAGATGCCATGATCTTTGTTTTCTGAATATTGAGTTTGAAGCCAACTTTTTCACTCCCCTCTTTCACTTTCATCAAGAAGCTCTTTGGTTCCTCTTCTCTTTCTGCCGTAAGGGTGGTGTTATCTGCATATCTGAGGTTATTGATATTTCTCCCAGCAATCTTGATTCCAGCTTGTGCTTCATCCAGCCCGGCATTTCACATGAGGTACTGTGTATATAAGTTAAATAAGCAGGATGACTTAAAGTATACTTAAAACATCCATACTTAAAACACGCAGAATATTTGACCATCAACTATAGAAAGTGAAAACTCTTAAGCAGGATTTTGCCAAGTAGAATGCTCTTATAAAAGGACCTTCCTGAAATCCTTCAGTATAATTTTATATTATGGAAGTTAATCACAATGGAGCAATAGCATTCAGCTGAAATTTTAAAATATTTATTTATAATAACACACGCATATAGTTAAATGGATAGCAAACTAATATTTGGATTGAAAATTTTTGAAAGAGAAGATATAAATTATTTTCTACTGAAGATAAGTTTCTCAACCTTAAAGACACCGTCTTTCCATGATTGTGGAGTGCCTGGTAGAGTAAGTGAGGAAGGAGAGTTCACTAAAGGCCACCTGCGTCAGCACTGAATCAATCATGAGTAGTGACTAGTGTTCCTCTTTGCTGGATCACTGGAAATCCGTATTATGTTTCTAAATGTATGAGTAAATGGTATTTTGTTTGCATTGGGGATTGATATTCCAGTGAATTCAGTTAGTCTTACTTGTAATTAATGAGCAAATAGTCAATTAAAATATGTACATGTGTTGAAACAGACAATTTGCAAGTATCAACACAGAAGGACAAACTCAATCCACTTATTATAAGCATGCTAGTACACCACAAATTAACCAGCACTGAGTGGTATTTTCCTTTCTTTGTACCATATTTCATGCTACATCTGACATTTTGTCAAAGCTCTCTAACAGTCATATTTCTTGATATCAAAGGACAGTGCCTCAATTCTGGGACTATAAGAGAATAAATTTAAAATATCTTACCCTTACCAGTCCCCCATTTCATTTCATGGCTAACTTCTTAACTGCCTCACCCTAACAAAAGTCATCAAATATTTTCACCATACTCTTAATTCTCACAGATGAAGCAGAAATGCCATTTACAAAGAACAGACAACCATTTCTTTAGTCAATTTTATGGCAAAAGAAACCATTTAGTAAAGTGCTAGGTTTGATGTCATGAAGACTCTAAAAAAATGCTTCTGGGAAAATAATTTGAAATCATATTTCTCTGATTTTTGATGCATTTCAAATAAACTTGTGAAATATGTTTTCCCAGCCTGTACCATACCAGTTCATGTTCATTTATTCAGGGACCCAATGAACACATATTTAGTAACTATCTTAGGTGCAATGCTGATGGTGAGGATAAACAGAACTAAAGAGAATAAATTACAGTCTCTCCCTTGGAGAACAGGAGAAGACTCACCTGTCTTGTTTGCTCTTATATTCCCAGTGCCTGAGATAGCAGATGCTCACAATGGTCTTTCCTTCCTCTCTCTCTTCTTTTCCATCTTTCTCTCTTTCCTTCTGTTTGTCCGTTTTTCTTTTTGTTGTTTAATTGAGTGACATTTTAAAAGCACAAACACCAATGGAAATACATAGAGATAAGAATGTAACAAGCTTATCAAGAAGTAATCAATTAATAATTGATAGTAAAAGGACTGATTCAATATATTTTCCACCTAGGACAGCATACTCATGGATGCTCATAGAATGATACTAGTTTATTTTTTTTTTAAATGTTAAGTGCTCTTTATACTCTATTCAAGGCAGAAAAGAAAAAGGTTTACAGATTTTTTCATTCCTCTGAAAATTACTGAAGTCCTTATTTAACTTTGGGGTCCAATGAATGAGTGATTCCTTGATATTCTCTTTCTTTGTCAATAACCATCTCATCCAGAGAGCAGGGTGGGATTTTTCATCTCTCTAACTTTCTTGATGTGGTGAAGCTTCTGTCAAAACATGTTATCTCACTGGGAACACACGCCACAGTTTGCAGAGGCCCACAGGTGGTTGAAACCTAACCCGGTTGTAAATCACAACATGGAAAAAGTCTTGCATATTTTAGAAGACAGAAAAGGAAATAACTTTCCAGCCAGCAATTAGAAGCACATTGTGTCTCAGAAAGCCTGTGGCTTGTTCCTGTCAGGCTAAATGGCTCCTTTCACACAAACCTTCCTCCTGACTCATTTGGAACCTCCAGACAACTCCCTCCCTCTCCTCTCTCAAGTTACCCCTCAAGTCTTAATGACCCCACAAGTCTGTTTTCCTTTAAAGTGTTTCCAAACCACTGGAGCGCACCTGGTCATAAACCCCCATTGATGAAAAGTGGAATGGAGGTTGTGTCAGATACACTAATGACTGGAATTATTCCCACCTTCTCCACATTGTTGACAGACAGTGAATAAAGGCAGCTTTGTCACACCTTCAACTGAGCTATTGAAGTTAGTACTTGTTTTTGGCTCATGAAAAGACCACTTTTTTCCAGGGCTGTTACAAGCCAATGATTTAGAACCCCGATTCCTTATATTTATTTGTTTTTTTAATAATTCTTCTACTGCTCATGCAGTGAGGCATGCTATTATTATTAGGACTGCCTGGCCTTGGACAGTGCACATGTGTCTTATGCACAAACACACGACAAGAAAAGGCATCACAGACCCTGCTTTCAAACTGGAAAGTACACCGGCATTGTTTTTGTTCCAGCTCTTCTATTTTAAGTAATGAGGTTCTTGCCTCATTGTGTAGTCCCTCAGTCGTGTTTGACCCTTTCTGACCCCAGGGACTGTAGCCTACCAGGCTGTCTGTCTCTGTCTGTGGATTTCTTCAGGCAAGAATGTAGGAGTGGGTTGCCATTCCCTTCTCCAGGGGATCTTCCTGACCCAGCAATCAAACCCAGGTCTCCCGCATGCCGGGCAGATTCTTTACCATCTGAGCCACTTTAATGGATTCCTTATCTCAGTTAAGCACGTCTAGATTAAACATAGATTATGTGATAAGCTGTATGATTAGAAATTAGTTGTTAAGGCTTTAGAACCAACCCCATGAGGGATGGTATCTGGGCGCTGTCATTTAGTAGTGATGTGACTTCTGGCAAGCTGCTAACTCTGTTCAAACCTAGAGGGAGGTTTTGAAGGTGATTCCAAGATGTTTAGACTTTCTTGAGAGCTGAGCCTTTGGTGGTCATGGGACAGAAGAGTAACATGCTAGGAGGGAAGACTTGCAAAGGGGAGATGTCAATGCCAGGGGTCACTAAGCCCCGTTCTTCTGGACACACAAGCATGCTCTATGTCTGGCACTGTTGATTCTCCTCATTTTATAAACAAACAAATAAAAAGTGCTGTAAATGATTATGATGATTGAATAATTAATCAACAAATCCAAGTGAAGAAAGAAAGATGATGAAATGGGGGTATTCACTGATGAGCATTCATGTTAAGGTCTATAATCTACTGTTCTTTTGGATGATTTATATTCATTTTTGAGAAGTAGCTGAGTAAAAACAATTTGCTCCATGCCTCATGTAATGGTTTAATAATCCAGTACTGAATCAACACTGACCTTTAAGCAGTGTCTCAAATTCAGAAGCCACAAAGACTTCTGAGATGTAATTTTCCCTTCAAATTTCCCTCCCTTTATATTTGCATAAGATTTTGAAATAGCAGTACAGTTCAGATCAGATAAATAGGAATGAGGTGGCTTCGGCTAGCTACTGAACACAGATGTGACTTTGTTACCCAGCTGGGAGTAATTTTCCTCCCAATCAGAGGTAGAATTTTAAATAGACTGAAAGCACGTTCTGTAGCAGGAGCACTGCACGCAAGATGCCCTGTCAATGCAGGCTCTCATTTATTTAACTCATACAGTAGTCTCAGATGGCCCCCCTTCCTCTGCTTTCTGCCATGCTGAACATGCATATGAATGGCCAGGTCAACATTTCAGAAGTGAATGGTCTCCAGGCTTCTATGTTTGCATGACATTCTCTTTCAGAGACAAGCATTTGACCATGTGACAATCCATTTGTGCCTCAGGTATTCACCTAATCTTTGCCTAAATGGAAGGGGTATATTTCTTAAACCCCAGCAAGTAAAACACAAAAGCAAGCGTCAGTAGGAATACTGACAATGAGCTGGTGAAACTGGCAGCCACTTTTGATCGTTTTGAACACAATAGATGTCTTCTTCCCACATTCTCCACATTAATGGATCGCTCTTGTCAAATGTCTCACTGGGTATTATGCAGGTTTGCCTAAGTATCCTTGTGGCTGTGAATATGGTCTGGGACCTTTTTCTTTTTATAATCTTCAGCAGACACCTGTTCTGAAATCACATGATGGAAGCTTTTGACCAGAAATGGTGGCATGCAGGGGATAGAACAACAGAATAGAAGGACTTCAGTGACATGAGCAAAATTGCCTTTCTTTCTGATTTGATTGGAAATTTATTTTTTCAGATTCTAGGGAGTTATTGTTCTCATATACTTCATATAATAACATACTTTGAACCAAAAAGGTCCTTAGAGGTGATGTTCAGTGCCTTTTGTACAGATCGGAACACTGAGACCCAAAGCTAATTGACCTGCCCTACACTTGCAAATGCAAAGCACAGCTTCAGCTGTTAGGCAGACAGAGAGCGGATCAGTAGTGGCCTGGAAATGGGGCACAGGCTGCAAAGGGTGATGGAAATAGTCTGGATCTTGACTGTGGTAGAAACACACATATCCATTTGTCAAAACCCATCTATGCATCCATAGAATGAATGCATTCTATGAAAATTATCCCCAAAAGTTAAAAATAAAAAAATGTCAGGCACATCCTACCAAGGATAAATTTAAATAATGTAAAATAAAGCAGTGAGATAAAACCTTTTATGAAGTGTTACAGTTGAAGCCACACTTCCCTCCAAACTTGGAGAGAAGCAGCATATGTGGCATGTATAAGATTGTATGCTACAAAAAAATCATTCCTGGATCTCCAAGAGCTTAAGAGTTGGCAGAATAAAAGCAGAGAGAATCCAATGAGATACTGAAATGAAGAAACACCTAATCAGTGTCTAGAAGACAGATTCTGTTTCTGTTCCCACTTCTACTATTTCCCAGCTTTGTGACCTTGGATGAGTCACCTCTCCTTAGAAAGGCACTTTCTTCTCTCTCAAGTAGTGATCAGAAACCCTGTTCCCACTTTGCTGCTTAAGGATCAAGTGCAGCATTAGAGCTAGGAAAGTGCTTTGAAAGTTCAAAGTGACCGTATACGCATGAGTGATTACCAACATTTCCATCCCCGTGTACATTCATGTCAATGAGACCAAGAAGCTGGAGATGACTCCAGATATAGGGTAGTAGTGACACGGACACGATTTCAGGCTATGGTCAGCTTTTATTGATGCTCATGCACACGTGCGGCAGTGTTCCCATACTAGGTCCAGCATACCCATTTCTGATACGTATTTTAGGTAGATTCTTCTCAATAACAGGAAAAAAGTGGTGAAAGGCAAAAGGTATTTAGTAAAGAAAGGACACAGGTAACAAATTTGAAAGTCACAAAGTAGATTTGAAGTAAATATTTACATTCAAGTATTCAATGACTTTTTTGAGCATCTAGCATGAGCAAGGCCCGGAATTATATACAAAGATGAATAAAACACAGTCAAGGAAAAGATAAATAAAACACAGATTCAGTGTCCTCTGGAAGGATGGATGGTACATGTCTAAAAGTAATTTGAAAGCAAAACCATATGTGGAAAATATCATAAGAACAAAACGTAGTGCAGTGGAGTTGGAAAAGGGATAAACACTTGTGTCTTGGAAGACTTCATGAGAGAGGTGGTGTTTGAGGTGAGCATTCAGGAGTAGGTAGGGATCCCCTGAGAACAGGAAAGGAAGCTCTGGTGAAAGAGTGGATTGAGCTGGGTCATGGAGTCCCCAAAACACAGGGCATTTTAGAATGGTGTTCAGGGCACTGGGGTGTGGGAGACCAGGCTGAAGAACGGGAATTGAGGACAGGACCCTGGAAGGCTTTATGCGCCAGCCTTTCTTGGCTGGAAATGAGAAACCACTGGAGATTTCTGAGCAGAAGTATGACCTGAAGTGTGCCAGTGGAAAATGAATTTGGCAATGTCACTGTGTGTGCACTCGTGCTGGAAGAGACCAGTGCTAGGGAGGCCAACTAGGAAACTAATGCAATGATCAAGGGGAGAGAAAGTGAAGCTTTGAACTGGTATAGCAGGTAGGAAGAGGAAGGTAAGTGCTGTAGGAAACTGAGGTGCCAGAGGAAGGTCAAATCCCAGGTCGCAGGTGAGTCCCTGGGATGGGCCACCACATGAGGGGCCTTGGTCTCATGCAGGAAAGGATTCAAGAGTGAGTCATAAGAAAGTGAAAGCAAGTTTATTCAGGGAGATACATACTCCACAGACAGTGCAGGCCATCTCAGCAGGAGAGAATGGTCCCAAGGTGAAGGGTAGTTGGAGTGTATGGGCTGGGTTGTTTCATAGGCTAAAGAGTGGGAGGAATATTCCAACTGCTATGCGGAAGGGGTGGGGATTTCCAGGAGTTGGACCACCATCCACTTTTTTGGCCTTTATGATTAGCCTTGGAATAATCATGGCTCCTGTGGGTGTATCATTTAGATTATAACGTATTACAGTGAGTATATAATGAGGAAAAGGTCTCCTGGAAATCAAATCTTCTGCCATCTTGGGCCTCGTAGGTTCTAACTGGTTTTTGTGGTATTCTGTTTTTCTTAGTGGTTGTGTAATATTTTTTAATGGTTGTGCCCTGCCCATTTCCTGTCTCATAAGCACAAATACAAGTAATATTGATATTAAAAAGGGGCTGGACTTTAAAACTTCCTGGGTGTGGGAGGCAAATAAGAAGTATCAAAGAAGATGCTCAGATTTCCAGCCAAAATGAAAATCCTTGGAAGAATGCATTGGATGAAAGATAGTATATTTATTTTTAACACATACCAAGTTAGTTGTGCCAGTGGGACAGCTAATATTATTGGGTATTTTTTCTATACTGAATACATATGCATCTGTTATCCTATTTAATCTTCAAGATGGCTTTGTGAGAAGAGTAAGTTCATATCGGTTTTAGAGATAGAGGGATTTAACCTCAAGAGTTAGAGTAACCTACCTAAGGTGGCAAAATTATCAAAAAAAGAAATCTAAATGTTGCATTCTTTGTATATCACCATTGCAGGTGGCTTTACTGGAAATTATTGACAAAATGCAGTTTTCTCCTTCCTGACACAGTGCCGAACACTAGAAAATCTATTCAATACATTTGCATAGTCTTACACAATCTAGAACATAGAGATGATTTCCTGGTCCTGTGATCACTTCGGATGGATAGCAAAGATCAGTGAATTTCTCAGTTGTATTTTATTAACGTATGATACATTCACAAATTAGTTCCTAAACTGTGTTTTGAGAGAACACTGTGATTCAGAACATTCTTATAATGCCAAGAATGCCACTCTGATTCTACACACAAACTCATATCATACACTTAAGATGTGGGGGAAAGAGAATATAATGCAACCTATGTATCAAAGCTCAAATCACCCCCTAAGCAGAACTTACTACAAAAATAAGTATATTCAAAACACGGATGACAAGTCTCAGATCTGTGGCTGAAATTAGCAGTTGATGATATTTTAATAAACATCATTACCATTGTTGTGGGCTGGCTGCTTCTTATTCAAGTTGTGTGTTTGTAGGAAATAACTAGTACCATAAAGCTTCCTGACAAAAATCACATTTCTATTTTGCAAATAAGAGGTTTTTATTTTTTTAATGCCTCAGCAAATGAGTTCTTCTTTGGAATTTGGCTGTGCTTTTCTTAATATTATCTGCTGGCAGTGGCTTCGCACACTTCACTGTTTCCACAGAACATATTTTGCTATATGTATCTGAAGCTGTATAATCACACCTCCTGGTTGTAAATCAAGAGTTGGCATTAATTAACCGTTACTGATGTAATGCCCCACTGATAAAACAAATGTACCCATTTCTTCTCTGAAGGAAATGGCAGGCTGTCACTTCGCAGAACTTTCTCATTTCCCTAAACTTGCAATAAAGCCATCTCATTGTCTCTTCAGGCTACTCAGCATCCAGCGGTTTGTGTTCTGTGCTCACTCCATGTCTAGTCTTGCTCTTCTGTTTACTGAAGCTCTATAGCTGATTTCAGGATCACTTTTTAAAAATAAATCATTACAGTACTTTCTCATTTTGGGTTTTACCCAAAAGAGGATCCATCACAGATTTGGACCAGACAGTTATTCCTTATGAAACCTAAGGCTGATTCAAAGGAAATTACTCCTGCATGGGGACATGTGTCAAGTGCATTATAACAACGCTGCCTCCTTGGTTTATGTGGTGTCCCCTCCTTCCATCCAGTTTTGTTGGCTGGGGATTTAAGCATCATCTTGTATACTTTGTCCTTCCAGTCCATTTCCAGACCATTCTGTGTTCTTGAATATAACCTCTGAAATCTACTCTGGCACGTCCTGGATGCACTCACGTTTCTCTTTTCCAACCGTCCCCGCTTTCTCAGTGACTGTTTCACAGTGACTTCCGAACTGGTCTCCCCACCATTCACTTGTGCTCTTGTCTAGCATTCTCTCCACATTATAGTCAAAATGATATTTTCAGATTAACTAGTATATCAAGATTAACTAGTATATCAAGTGAGCCCCAGATTTAAACCCCTTCAATAGCTTTCATTGCTCTAAGTACCAAAGACCAAAGACTTTGAAAGTCTTGTGTGTTCTAGACCCACTTACTTCTCCAGAAAATCTGTTACTATTCTCTGAGAGGAGGAGAGACCCCCTATCAAGACTGCATTTTCTCTCCCATCTCTTCCCTTGGGTCATTCTTTTCCTTCACCTTTGCCTGTTCCTCAGAGAAGTCTGCTTAACCACCCAGACTCTACCTCTAGGATCAATCTTTATCTGTGTGTCTGTCTATTTATCTATCCCCTATTTATCCTGAATGCGCATGTTCAGTAGAACTGCCTCTAGGATCAGTCTTTATCTGTGTGTCTGTCTGTCTATTTATCTATCACCTATTCATCCTATATGTGCATATTCAGTGGAGTGACTCACTGTACTTCAGAGCCTTTATTTCCATTTGTAAATTTATGTTTATTTGTGTCCACAGTCTCCACCACTAGACTGTAAATTACATAAGAACACTGGTTGTATCTATTTAACTTTATATATTCAATATCTGGCCCAGGTGGGTTCTCATGCATGTTGGTAGAATAAGTTAAAGTGTTTAGCTGTGCTTTGAATGTTGATCAAGAAGACTTACTGACTGGAAAAATATTGGATTCCAAGAAACTGAAGTATTTCACCATTTCTCAGCAAATAGTCTTCAGTGATGCAGAGAGGAAAAGGAAGACATATTTCTTGAAGATCAAAAGAAATTAAAAGGGATATGAGGAGATAAATTAAGCACATAAAAATGAAACCTTTCCTTTAGCTACTGTTACATTTGAGAGAAAGTGGAATTGAAAAAGCAAATCTAGACCCAGTTGTCAGTGGTTGCTTTTATGTATTTTTACTTGTTTTAAGCCAATTAGTAATTAAAAACAGCTTAGGAGGAAAGTCCAGATGGCAAAGTGACATTTGATTTTTTAAATTTATTTAAGTATAGTTGATTTACAATGTTGTGTTAATTGTGTAATATGTGTAAAGCAAAGTGATTCCATTATACATACTCTTTGGCTCTGATTACTAAAGTAAGCCCTCGCTCATACTCTTCCCAAACCTCCCTTCGTTCTCTGGACCATCACAGTGCCTTGTGTTATTATTGTTAGTGTCAAACTTTAAACCAATTCTTTGCTTTTAAGTGTTTTCTATGGTTTCTTGCACACCTTACATGAAATTCATGATGTATAATGAATTAAAAGAATAACCCTGAGCAGTTAAAATGTTGGAGAATCCCAGCTTACAGCTTATCCATTCTCTCTCTCTCTCTTTCTTTCTCTGAATGATGAAATTTTTACCAGGATCAGACTAAGAGCTATACCAATTTAGATTCTATAACAGAGAAGTGGGGTGGACAAAGAACAGACATTAAGACTTTGCATTAATTAAGATCTGGGCTGATTAACAGGAATAATATGAATTGAGTGTAATATCAAAATTATCTTGAGTATAAAATATTAATGACTGCATTTCACCACAAATCACTCATGAATTCCTTTCTTGCTAAATTGAGATTTTTTTAGTTTTGTACTACTGAAGGGTAGAAATTTTGCCTTTAAGTTGGCTATAACAAACACTACAAAAAAACTTTATATGAGAAGAGATCTACTATAATATTTTTTCATGAGTAGATCAGAGCAGTAAATATCTGCTTTAAAGAGAGTAAATATCCTCAGACTTTTATTCTAATTCATGAGAAACATTTTTTTTTTTTAATTTCTAAACACTTGGTCACTTTTCTTAGTTCCAGCTAAAATGTGCACTCAGCTTTCCTCTTTCATGGCCCTCAAGTCTTCTAAAGGCCTGAGGGAGGTGTTCTGGGCGGCGACCTTTCCTGTCTGTCCTGGGCTCCCTGCTGTCTCCCACCCCGTAACTGGATGTTTTTGCCAAGGGCTTTCTCTGATGGGCAGTCCGTTTGGGCGCTGGGGATGAGCACTCCCAGAAGCAGCCTGCAGGCTGTGCTGTCCGGGAGTTGACACTGGGTTTCTCAGCCCCAGCTGGCCACGGCGTCCACTCAGGGCCCCAGTGACGAAGGCCCCTTGTCCAAGTGCTCACTGCAGCGCACCACCGCCTCACACCACCGCCTCACTGCCCCCCTTCCCTTCTCATTTCCCGTTTCCCACCAGTATTTTCTGAATAAATTACTTGTGCTATACTCCTTGTCTTGGGCTTTAGATTTTTCTGTGAAAGGGAATGACTTTGGATTTCTGTAAGAAGGTCTACCTCTAAAAGAACAATCCAAACTGATAGAGGGGGCTTGGTATTCTTGAAAAGCTGAGATTAAATTGAGATTTGAGGCTTAAGGTCAGGCTTATCAGACTATTATGCTCAACTAAGTATTAAAATATTGAAGTACTTTTATATCAGTTAGTAAAGAGCTGCTTCTCCAAACTCTCTAGAGGACTTGGCCACTGCCCTGGTACCAGTTCCTACCCATGATTCCACAAATGAGGGTCAACAAAGGCCACGACAGGAGATTCCAAGACCTTCATCTGGTGTTACAGACACCAACTGTTCTAGGGGATCTGTGTGCCTGCCGTGTGGGTTACCAAATATTTTAATATTATTTGTGATTAATTTGGCACCTGCCCAACCCAGATTCAAAGTACGTTTCTTCTGAGGACTTCCCTCATGGTACAGTGGCTCAGACTCCGTGGTGCCAATGCAGGAGTCCCAGGAACTCAATCCCCACCTGTCACAACTAAGAGTCCTCATGCTGCGACTAAAAAATAAATACAGAAATAAAATCCCACACACCACAGGGAAGATCCTGTGTGCCACACCAGAGACCTGGTGCAACCAAATAAGTAAATAATCAATAAAATAACTATTAAAAATGTAAATACAGTTAAAAAAAATAAAAGTAGATTTCTTCCTTTGCTTACTGTGTAGAAAAGACTTTGAAGTTCTATTTCCCTAACTCACTATTTATTACTTCTTTGAATAGACACCCTCTTGGCATTCCACCATATTTGCTAGATTTTTAGGGATGTGGATAGAGGAGAGAAATAGGAGAATAAAGGATGGGGAAAACAATCAATACTTGATTAACTTCTGGGAAATTGTGTCAGCATTTCAGGTTGAACTACCCTTACAAAAAATAGGATGCCAACTAGAATACAATGGATTGGGCTTTGCTGGGATTACATTTCTGCCTCTGCTGTTTTCTAAATTAAAAAAGTTCATGAGGAAAGAAATGTTAAGGCCAACTCCCCCACCACCACACACATACATGCGCAATTCCATAGTGAATACTTGCTCTTTGACCAGGTGAGTGTGGTAGACTAAATTTCAGGTGCATAGCCAGATGCCAGAGCCACTCCCCGCATCGCCACCCCCAGGCAGCAGACATTTCACATCTGGCCCAGCACTACCAGTTCCCCATCCAGGTTGTAAATTTTATAGCTGGAAAAGCATTTTCAAGCTGATTTCATAGTGATTATGTGTTAATCACCTTGGGGAGTTACTAAGAATCCAGGATAATCTTGGGTTGGTAAGCAAGGAGCATGTGTCTAAAGATACCTCCTCCTGAACTGCACACTCATAGATGCGATGACGCCAAGAAAAAGTCCTATTTGCATCCATAAGTGCCTTCTGTGGTGTGGGGCTGAAGCTTCAGAAGCTGAGCTTTGTTCCAAACTCCCAAGTGTAGGCCATAGTTATGTCAGATATCAGGACCAGGCTGATTCTATAAACTGTGTGCATCTAATAGTTTCTCATGATACACAGAGTAATCATGAAACTCAAAAGGCACACACGTCATGAGTACAAGAAAGGCAATTTCAGGGTTCCTTTGGGTTTTTGCTTTTATACAGCAGAATGTGGACAGTTTCTCACTGTTTAGATTTGCCATTGAAGTTTTAGTGGAATGCCAAAAATCTCACTTAGCAAATGTTGGTAAATGATGGCAACACAACTGCAACTTCAAAGTGAAATAACTTCTTGAAATAAAACAAGAATTTGATGCCTAGAAATATTGTTTTAAGATCCACAAAGTTCTCAATCTTTGAATGCTTTTTATTAAAATAACAAAACAACCAGACTTCCCTAGTGACTCTGCTTTCCCACTGCAGGTGGTGCAGGTTCAATCCCTGGTCTGGGAAGTAGGATCTTGCTTGCCTGGAGGTGCAGACAATAGAGGAAAAAAAAGATCAATCCCCCCCCCCCCAGAAAACAAACTCAGATTCTTATACGTGTACAGGTATACTTTCTGCCATGTACTGTTTCTGATATTTGCACACATAAACAATGAAATGTTAGTTTTTCTAATGTTGTGCACATAATGTTTTTCTTATTCTTGTGTGCAACTATTGGTAGCATTTGGGAATGTGGAAATATTTTTTAAAAAATAAGCAAATGAATCTAGAGAAAAATAGGAGACTGAATAAATTCATTTATTAACCCCCCCCAAAAAACTATTCTACAACTATATATTCACTAAAGTGGCTTAAATTTTTAAAGATACAACCAAGATTCATTTCAGTCACTCAGTCGTGTCCAACTCTTTGCGACCCCATGAACCGCAGCATGCCAGGCCTCCCTGTCCATCACCAACTGCGGGAGTCTACCCAAACCCATGTCCATTGAGTCGGTGATGCCATCCAGCCATCTCATCCTCTGTCATCCCCTTCTTCTCCTGCCCTCAATCTTTTGCAGCATCAAGGTCTTTTCAAATGAGTCAGCTCTTCGCATCAGGTGGCCAAAGTATTGGAGTTTCAGCTTCAACATCAGTCCTTCCAATGAACACCCAGGACTGATCTCCTTTAGGATGGACTGGTTGGATCTCCTTGCAGTCCAAGGGACTCTCAAGAGCCTTCTCCAACACCACAGTTCAAAAGCACCAATTCTTTGGCACTCAGCTTTCTTTATAGTCCAACTCTCACATCTATACATGACTACTGGAAAAACCATAGCCTTGACTAGATGGACCTTTGCTGACAAAGTAATGTCTCTGCTTTTTAATATGCTGTCAAGTTTGATCATAACTTTCCTTCCAAAGAGTGTCTTTTAATTTCATGGCTGCAATCACCATCTGCAGTGATTTTGGAGCCCCCAAAAACAAAGTCTGTCACTGTTTCCACTGTATCCCCATCTATTTCCCATGAAGTGATGGGACCAGATGCCATGATCTTAGTTTTCTGAATGTTGAGTTTTAAGCCAGCTTTTTCACTCTCATCCTTCACTTTGATCAAAAGGCTCTTTAGTTCCTCTTCACTTTCTGCCAGAAGGGTGGTGTCATCTGCATATCTGAGGTTATTGATATTTCTCCCAGCAATCTTGATTTCAGCCTGTGCTTCCTTCAGCCCAGCGTTTCTCATGATGTACTCTGCATACAAGTTAAATAAGCAAGGTGACAATATACAGCCTTGATGTACTCCATTTCCTATTTGGAACCAGTCTGTTGTTCCATGTCCAGTTCTGTTGCTTCCTGACCTCCATACAGGTTTCTCAAGAGGAAGGTCAGGTGGTCTGGTATTACCATCTCCTTCAAGATTAAGAGTTAATAAAAATGTAGGCTAACTGAATTTTTAGGCAATGGTGATATAAAATGGTTCAGCTACTTTGGAAAACTTTTGACAGTTTCTAATAAAGTTCAGTGTATACCTACCTACCCTTTGACCAAGCAATTCCACTCCTAGGTATTTACCCAACAAGATAAAACATACCTACTTACTGACCTGTAAAAGAATGTTCACAGCACCATTATTCAAAATAACCTCCAAAAGGGAAAGACTCAAATGTCCCTCACCTGGTGAAATAATAAATAAATTGTAGTATATTAGTGTATCATATAACAGAACATTACCCAGCTATAAATAGGAATGAATTACTGATAAAAAATGATTGAATCTGAAAAATTTATTTTTCAGTAGAGCTAAAGAGATACAAATGACAACATTTTCCAGAATTCCATTTATATTACATTCAAAGACAGGCAAATACTCTTTAGTGATAGCATAATTGACTCTTAAGTACAAGGCAGTTGATTGGAAAAGAGCATTAGGAAAATTTTCTGGAGAAATGAAATGTTTTATATCTTCATCCAGATTATGATTACATGTCCTCTACAATTGCCAAATTACTGATCTGTAAGCTTAAGATGTGAATTCAGTTCAGTCACTCAGTCGTGTCTTACTCTTTGCGACCCCATGGACTGCAGCACGCCAGGCCTCCCTGTCCAACACCAACTCCCAGAGTTTACTCAAACTCAGGTCCACTGAGTCAATGATGCCATCCAACCATCTCATCCTCTATCGTTCCCTTCTCCTCCTGCCTTCAATCCTTCCCGGAATCAGGGTCTTTGCCAATGAGTCATTTCTTCTCATCAGGTGGCCAAAGTTTTGGAGTTTCAGTTTTACCATCAGTCCTTCCAATGAATATTCAGGACTGATTGCCTTTAGGATGGATTGGTTGGATCTCCTTACAGTCCAAAGGACTCTCAAGAGTTTTGTCTAACACCACAGTTCAAAAGTATCAATTCTTCAGCGCTCAGCTTTCTTTATAGTCCAACTGTCACATCCATACATGACTACTGGAAAAACCATCGCTTTGACTAGACAGACCTTTGTCAGCAAAGTAAGAGACCTTTGTCAGAGACCTTTGTCTCTGCTTTTTAATATGCTGTCTAGGTTGGTCATAACTTTTCTTCCAAGAAGCAAGTGTCTTTTAATTTCATGGCTGCAGTCACCATCTGCAGTGATTTTGGAGCCCCCCAAAATAAAGTCTGTCACTGTTTCCACTGTTTCCCCGTCTATTTACCATGAAGTGATGGGACCGGATGCCATGATCTTCATTTTTTGAATGTTGAATTTTAAGCCAGTTCTTTCATTCTCCTCTTTCACTTTCATCAAAAGGCTCTTTAGTTCTTCTATGCTTTCTGCCAGAAGGGTGGTGTCATCTGCATATCTGAGGTTATTGCTATTCTCCCGGCAATCTTGATTCCAGCCTGTGCTTCTTCCAGCCCAGCATTTCTCATGATGTACTCTGCATATAAGTTAAATAAGCAGGGTGACAGTATACAACCTTGAAGTACTCCTTTCCCAATTTAGAACCAGTCTGTTTTTCCATGTCCAGTTCTAACTGTTGCTTCTTGACCTGCCTACAGAATTCTCAGGAGGCAGGTAAGGTGGTCTGGTATCCCCATCTCTTGAAGAAATTTTCACAGTTTGTTGTGATCTACACAGTACATTATCTGTATATCAATCACATCTTAATAAAGGACTGCTAACATCAACTAAAGATATTGCCCAGCTCTGAGTTCCTGATTGACAATACTGATATTATCTGTTTTGTTTTGTTTGTTTCCCTACTTTAGCTTGGAGGCTAAATTCAAATTCAGCCTATGGTATGATCTAATTTATGTGAAATTACTGGGATCAGTACTGTTCCATTTAAGGAAACTCTCCACAAAATTGAAAGTTCCCCTGTCAATGGCCAAGTTTTAAAAAAAAGTTAATCAGTTTCTTGGTAAAATCTGTGATTGCTTTTGTTTTGTTCCCTTTTAAAGTAGGGCCTCATATTGAATATCTAAAGTTGCAGTGAGAAAAATTTTCCCACACTTTAATATCCTTCAAAGTAGCCAGACAAGTAAGTTCTACACACTGAAACATTTCATACATCAGGAAGATTTTCAAATGTGGAATATACCACAATTCCCTTGTGTCTTTCTCTAGTCCTCTTGTCCTATTGCTTGACATTAATGAGTAGGCAGAATTGTTTGTGATTTGAAAAAAGCAAAATGATTAAACCAGGAGAAGAGAGATGGATGTGATCACAGGGTCAGGTTGAAGGAAGCTGACAGATACCCAAGAGATTAGACACATTAACTAAAAGAATTTTTCTTTATTTTTTCTTTAAAAAAAATAAACCTTATTGAAGTATGGTTGATTTATAATGTGGTGTTAATTTCAAGTGTACAGCAAAATGATTCACTTATTTATATACATATATCCACTCATTTTTAGACTCTTCTCCCATATAGGCCTTTACAGAGTGTTGAGTAGAGTTCCCTGTGCTATACTTAGATCCTTGCATGCATCCTTCAGTAGTGCCCCACTCTTTGTTACCCTACGGACTGTAGCCCACCAGGCTCTTCTGCCCATGGGAGTCTCAGGCAAGAATACTGAAGTGGGTTTCCATGCTCCTCCAGAGGATTTTTCCAGACTCAGGATCGAACCTGAGCCTCCTGCAATTCCTGCATTGCAGGCAGATTCCTGAGCCTTCAGGGAAGCCCAGCAGATCCTTGCATATATGGTAGTGTATACGTCAATCCCAGTCTTCCAGTTTTCCCCTCTTCTGTCTACCTCCTGTAACCATAAGTTTGTTTTCTACATCTGTAACTCTATTTCTGTTTTGCAGATATGTTCATTTGTACCCTTTTCTTAGATTCCACATATAAGCAATATTATATGATATTTATCTTTCTCTGTCTGACATACTTCACTCAGCATGACAATCTCTAGGACCATCCATGTTACTACTACAAATGGCATTACTTTGTTCTTTTTTATGGCTGAGTATGTGTGTACCAAATCTTCTTTATCCATCCCTCAGTTGGTGGACAGTTAGGTTGCTTCCATGTCCTGGCTATTGTAAATACTGCTGCAATGAACATTGGGGTGCATGTACCTTTTCCAATTATACTTTTCTCCAGGATTGAATTGCTGGATCATATGGTAGCTCTACTTTTGGTTTTTTAAGTAACTTCTATACTGTTCTCCATAGTGACTGTACCAGTTTACATTCCGAGCAACAATGAAGGAAGGGTCCCTTTTCTCTACACCCTCTCCAGCATTTATTGTTTGCAGATTTTTTTGATGATGGCCATTCTGACCCGTGTCAGGTGGTCCCTCATGTACTTTAGATTTGCATTTCTCTAATAACATCTTTTCTTGTGTTTTTTAGCCATCTGTATGTCTTCTTTGGATAAATGTCTATTTAGATCTTCTGCCCAGTTTTGACTGGTTTGTTTGCTTTTTAATATTGAGCTGCATGAGCTCTTTATATGTATTGGAAATTAATCCCTTTTTGGTTGCTTTGTTTGAAAATATTTTCTTCCATTCAGAGGGTTGTCTTTTCATTTTGTGGTTTCCTTTGCTGTGCAAAAGCTTCCATGTTTAATTAGGTCCCATTTGTTTATTTTTATTTTTATTTTCATTAACAGTCTCTTCAACACGTGGTGCTGGGTACACTAGACAGCTACATGTAAAAGAATGAAATTTACTCCCTAATACCACACACACGCAAAAAATCTCAAAATAGATCAAAGACCTAAATGTGAGGCCAGACACTATAAAACTCTTAGAGGAAAACATAGGCAGAACAGTCTTTGACATAAATCACAGCAAGATCTTTAATTCAAAGAATTTTTCAATCATAACATTAACCTAGATGTTTTGGTTATTATCAGATAGACCTTTGATCATGCAAAGATGGGCTGCTCAGCATATCCACAGACACTCATGGTCACTGATTAAATTTCTCTTTATTTAAAATTCATTCTTATGACTGACTTACTGTTCTTTCATGTAATTTTAGTCAGGTCTAGAAATTACTCAAATAATTCTTTCTGAAAATAATATGCTAATTTTTGATGGAATAGAGAAAGTTGGATTTATCTTTATTGGTAAGCATTGTCTAAGTTGTCAGTAACTGATTGTTTGGGGCAGACCTGGAAATTATAGTCTATTCCCCTCTAACTTAAGCAATTTTCTGATGCTTATAATGAAGCCCTGACAACCAATAGCTCCTGTAGCATTTATGATGACAGCACATGCTATAACCTATATACACACTGGATCCAAACTTACCATTAAAGCAAATTGTTTCCACTTGCTTTTTACTTATCACATTTGAGAGAAATACTTAAGAATTAAAATACAGCCAGAAATTTATAGAAAATGCAAGTGTGTGACCTTTCCAGAGAAGTCTGAAGACCAACTAGGAGGGAGAAAGTATGTCTTAGAAGTACTTACATCATAAAGCTGCCTCAGATAGCTCAAGCTAAGTTCTTACATCCAGTAAGGTGCCACCCACCAGGTGGTGGTGGATGGTCTTAGACTGTGAGCTGGTATTTACCTCATGCTTCTGAATTATGTGATGTAAGTTGGGAGGAAGGGAAAAAAGGAGGGGATGTGTGTCCAGATTGTATCAGAACTGCCTCTTTTACTTCAAAGCTCATACCACTGGCTTGACATCATGATCCTTTGCCTGACATGCCATTTGAATCCGATTCAACCCTATTAAAAAGGTTAAAACTGACTGGAAAAGGTCAGTTTTCATTTCAATCCTAAAGAAAGGCAATGCCAAAAAATGCTCAGACTACCACACAACTGCATTCATCTCACATGCTAGCAAAGTAATGCTCAAAATTCCCCAAGCCAGGCTTAAACAGTACATGAACCATGAACTTCCAGATGTTCAAGCTGCATTTAGAAAAGGCAAAGGAGCCAGAGGTCAAATTGCCAACATCTGTTGGATCATCGAAAAAGCAAGAGAGTTTCAGAAAAACATCTATTTCTGCTTTATTGACTATGCCAAAGCCTTTGACTGGGTCACAATAAACTGTGGAAAATTCTGAAAGACATGGGAATACCAGACCACTTGACCGGCCTCTTGAGAAACCTGTTTGCAGGTCAGGAAGCAACAGTTAGAACTGGACATGGAACAACAGACTGGTTCCAAATTGGGAAAGGAGTATGTCAAGGCTATATATTGTCACCCTGCTTATTTAACTTGTATGCAGAGTACATCATGAGAAATGCTGGGCTGGAAGAAGCACAAGCTGGAATCAAGATTGCTGGGAGAAATATCAATAACCTCAGATATGCAGATGACACCACCCTTCTGGCAGAAAGTGAAGAAAAACTAAAGAGCCTTTTGATCAAAGTGAAAGAGGAGAGTGAAAAAGCTGGCTTAAAACTCAACATTCAGAAAACTAAGGTCTTGGCATCTGGTCCCATCACTTCATGGCAAATAGATGGGGAAACAGTGGAAACAGTGACAGACTTTCTTTTCTTAGGCTCCAAATTCACTGCAGATCGTGACTGCAGCCATGAAATTAAAAGACATTTGCTCCTTGGAAGAAAAGCTATGAACAACCTAGATAGAGTATTAAGAAGCAGAGGCATTACTTTGCCAGCAAAGGTCCATCTAGTCAAAGCTATGATTTTTCCAGTAGTCACGTATGGACTATGAAGAAAGCTGAGTACCAAAGCATTGATGCTTTTGAACTGTGGTGTTGGGGAAGGCTCTTGAGAGTCCCTTGGACTGCAAGGAGATCCAACCAGTCCATCCTAATGGAGATGAATCCTGAGTGTTCATTGAAAGGATTGATCCTGAAGCTGAAACTCCAATACTTTGACCACCTGAAGTGAAGAACTGAGCCATTGGAAAGGACCCTGATGCTGGGAAAGATTGAAGGCAGGAGGAGAAGGGGATGACAGAGGATGAGATGGCTGGATGGCACCACTGACTCAATGGACATGAGTCTGAGTAAACTCCAGGAGTTGGTGATGGACAGGGAGGCCGGGCATGGTGCAGTCCATGGGGTCACAAAGTCGGACACGACTGAGAGACTGATCTGAGCTGAATATCCCTATTAAAAGTATAAAGTTATGAATGTGAGGTTTAGTGGTAAAGTCAGCAAAAATAGCAGATTGGAAACTCCGAGGGTCCATTCCTCCACAAAAACACCAATAAAACTGGTAAAACTTATCATAACCAAATCTGAAAAATGGTCAAAGATTTAAAGGAACCAAGCAAAAGGTAAATCAAGGCAAAGGCCACTTAAATACTATATGAGAGCTCTGTGACATTTAACCTAGCCTTGCCCC
Organism: Cervus canadensis; assembly: GCF_019320065.1. Lineage (NCBI taxonomy): Eukaryota > Metazoa > Chordata > Mammalia > Artiodactyla > Cervidae > Cervus > Cervus canadensis. Next base: position 18,990,952 of record NC_057395.1, on the reverse strand, counting down.
ATACCCCTCCTCAGCAAGGTGGCAGTGGTAAAGATAGCAGCCCGTGTTCTCAATATGGGTTTCTGGTTCTAGAAGGAACAAGTGAATTTTGTTATCAGGGAGTTATGCTTGTCTATTTTGAAAGGAATGACACAAGGTGCCTGCCTTTTTTTGCTTAACTTGGGGTTCTCTCAGGACAGAAAAGAAGTTATGCAGGGAACATTCCTCAAAAATACTGAAAGGCAAATTAGCAAGCTGCTGCCCCCAGGGGCAGAAGATTCAGTTGGGGAAAACCGTAGTCATGCCTAAAGCCTGGGAGGAAACCCTGCAGAGAGAGTTACTCTGAGAAATAATAGTTTTTAAAATACCCCAATATAACAAGAAATCTAAAAAGCCATGAAGATACCCAGGGTAGGTTGTATGCTCAGAAAAGATTCGAGAGTTTCCATAACTTTCACCTCCAACTGATCTTTAGGTTCCATGCCAGCAGGAAATCATAACTGATCTAGAGTTGTATTTACCTATCCAAATATTGAAAAAGTGTCTCAAAGGACTTGAACAGAACTTTCTCAAGGAGAAAATATATGAATGGCCCATAAGCACATAAAAAGATGTTCAACATCACTTATGTGATGGTACCTCACTTATGTGAGGTAGCACTTTACACCCATAAGAATGACTACTATAATCAAACAGAAACAGAAAATAACAAGTGTGGTAAGGATGTAGAGAAATGGAAACCCTTGCACATTGCTGGTGAGAATGTAAAATGTTGCAGTCACTATAGAAATAGCATAGCTGTTTCAGAAAAAGATAAACATAGAATCACCATATGATCCAAAATTTCACCTTCTGGCATATACCCCAAAGTGTTGAAAGTTGGAAATATAACAGGTATTTGTACAGTCGTGTTTATAGCAGCATTATTCACAATAGTCAAAAGGTGGAAGTAACCCGTGTCCCCTGATGGATGAATGGATAAACAAAATATAGTGTGTAAATACAATGGAATATTATTCAATATAAAAAGAAACGAAATTTTGACTTGCTACAACATAGATCATTATGCTATGTGAAATTAGCCGGACACAAATTCCACTTATATGAGCAACTGTAGTCAAATTCATAGAGGCTATGAACTTAAAAATATTCACAACCCAGAAGTTGGGAATTATGTTTTATTCAGTGGAAATTTTTAGGACTTCAAGCCTAGGAGACAGCATCTCAAGTAACCCTGAAAGAATTGCTCCATGGAGGCAAGGGGGGAAGCCAGATTTTATGGAACTTTTACAACAAAGGACAGGTAGTCCGAACTTCAAAAGGTTATTGTTAATTTAAGAAAACTAGGTATCCCAAATTAGGGAATTTAGCATTTTCCTATGTATATGAAGATATAAGAGTCTGGGCTCACTGAAATCACTCTTTTCATAGGTACCTCAGCTACCTGGTTCCAGTATCCTGTGTTTTCACATCCCGAGTTTCCTCGGGGCTCACCGTAGGGAGTGGCTGCAGTCTGATGGCTGCAGTCTGATGGCTGCTGGGTAGCAGGTAGCCTTTCCTTCCCTAGTTCCCTCAGGGCTCACCAGCTCACCGTCTGCAATGGATGCAGTTGCGGATGACTGTGCCATCTTTGGTTTACTGATAGGGCAGGCAGTATTCCATTTCTCAAGGCAAAAAGTAGAGTGGTAGTTTCCATGGGCTGTTGAGGACAATGAGGAGTTATTGCTTAATGAGGACAGAGTTTTGGTTTGCGAAAATAAAAAAGTTCTGGAGATGATGATGGTAATGATAGCACAACACAACAATATGAGTTCACTTAATGCCACTGGACTATATACTTTAAAATGTGGTATTTTAATATGTATATTTTACCACAATACAAATAGTTTATAAAATTCACTAAACAAAGAAACAATTCCAACCCATGACAAGCAGCAGCAATGAACACTGAGAAGGGGAGAGAATCTGATGTTCAGAGTCATCACATAATAATATTCAAAATGTTTAGTTTTCAACAGAGAGTTATGAGGGAGGCATGCAAAGAACTGAGAACATCTGACCATTCACAGGAAAAAAAGAAATTACCTGAAATTCTTCCCGAGGAAGAGCAGATATTGAACTTATTAGAAAAAGACTTTAAATCAACGCTTAAATATGCTCAAAAATATAAAAGTAATCATGGTCAAAAAAAGAGCTAACTAATCATATACTTTTTCCTATCCCATCTTTGGCCATATGGGCATGTTTTATCCAGATCATACATGTTGCAGTTTCAACTTCTACAAGAATATCTTTAAGTAAGCCACAGGATGATCTTCTTTTCACCATGTTCGTTGAGGAATGACATTAAGAATAAACTCTCGTATCAGCAGGATAATTAGGGTTTTTCACTGGAAAGAGCTTAATGGTCAGTAGAGTTAAGCTGTCCAAGAGACGAAGTGCTGATTAATCGAGTTATGGAAGACACGAGCAGAGTCCAGTCTAAGAGGCCAAGTGATGGAGAAATTGCCATGGGGAGATGACCTGGGAGTTGTCAAGGATGGTTTCAGGTAGAGTGTTGAACACTATGGGTAGAAATTATTTGCCTATTCATATATCTTTTAGTTAGATAGCCTTCTGTGTATACTTTGCCATCTTGTTGTGGTGTGACTATATCTTATAGCCTAAAGTAATGGAACTAGATTTACATTTTCTATTGTAAAATTTGGCATCTTTAACTTAGAACATAATATAATTATGACTCATGTAAATAAGATTTGTATTGAGCAGTGGAATGATGTATAATTCTAGGACCCTCATTCTTAGTCTGTACTTCTAAGACAGTTGGGACATAAGCAGTTTGAAAATATGTTTATTAGTTAGCTCAAGTTTGCACCAAGCCCCCAAAACACTGGAGACTTGAAATCTAATAAGTTTGACATTTCAGGAAGATGTCCAAAACCACTTTCTGTACTGTCATGTTGAAATAAATGCTAAGGCTTAATTCTGTCAATAAAAGTAAAGTGTTTTGGTTTTTTTTTTAACTTTTTTCCTCTCCTCATTACCTTTCATCATTTGTGTTCATAAACTTGTTTCAGTGCCTCAATTTGCACAAAGATTAACTTTCATTAACAGATGCAATTAGAGAGTGTAATTTATAGAATAAACATGCTTTATATTGTAACCAAATTGACATCAAGATCATCAATGCAATTGATCAGAAATCCCTTAAAGAAAGTCAAGTGTACAGTTAATGGAATTTTTTCTATAAAATGAAGAACATTCACTACAATCAACATACATGGACTAATATGTCACCCCCCACCCCACCCCCCCCACACACATACTGCATCACTTGAAATTATAGAGCTAGGTCAATTTTATATTCTTGCAGCAAGAGATTCTCCCTGGTACAAGATAAAACAAAGTCTTCAGCAAGCTTTCTGATTTCTTTTAGCAGATTTTCCCCTGGGTGAAGAAAGATGGAGAGGAGGGAGAGATCTTTGCTCACTTAGCTCTTAGCCTGTTTAACCACACTCCATCATAGCTAAGTAAGGAAGGGCTGCCTGAGTGGGAAACAATTTAAACCCACATTCTACATACATCTTGAACCTTGCCCTTTTATAGCAGTGGTGCTCAACCATGGCTGCACATTGGAATCACCTTGAGTGCCTTAAAAATTTTAATGTCCAGCCCCACTCCAGGATCTTGATGTACTTGGGATGGAGTGAAATTCAGGGACTAGGAGTCTGAAAAGCTATTCAGTGATCTAAATGTATGGTCGTGTTTGAGAACTTCTGCTTTATAGAAAGCAGTGCTTTATCTGTGACCTGGTAAAGCAAGAGTGTACCTGAGAATTTGGGAAAGGAAAGACAGTTGTTTCAATAAGAGCAAAGAGGCAGACTAAGTGTCCCTGCTCATTGAAATAGTTTTCGCTTTTGCTGCATATTTAAGTAGACCATGCCAAAGCAATCTCGTTTGCTCTGGCTGCATTAATTTGTATGAAGCCAACTCTCCCAACAGAATGGTATGCGGTCTTTTAGCCAAATGGTACACTGACTCCTCTGTGGACAGGAAATAGCTCTTCAAAGAAATGGGTGGCATTTTTAATAAGCATAACATGGATTTAAATTAGGCAACATTGGGGGTAATCTTAATATTAGAAATTCCTGAGATGAAGTCATTTCTAAAATATTTCTAATCTCAAATTACTAAGTTTGGGTGGCACTCTATTTTCACTAACTAGAATAAATTCTAAATCAGGAAAAGTACGTCATGGAGATCTGGATTGTTAAAGTAAACATCCTCTCACCTTTATGAGAGACACATTGCTGGCCAATCTGTGGACCATTAATGACATTACCTCTCCCACTTGCCTGAAACTGAACCTTCATGCTGGCTTATAATGTAGACCTCTGAGGCTGACAGCCAAAAATAAAGGAGTGTACATAATATATTAAACCACAAGGTAGGAAAGTAGATAATTTGTAAATGATTTTCAGTTGTAACAGTCCTTCTGGGAATTGGAAAATAAGACTTGCATTCACACAATGAATTGAAAGTTTGCTTAAGAATTAGAAAGCAACTACTTGATTTTCTTAAAATAGTGTGGGGAGGGGGAGTATAACTTTATCAAAGGAAGAAGACAGATCGAGTTAAAAGATCTCATTTGAAGAATAACGAGTTTCCATCTATAAGGGTTTGGACTTAGCTTGAGCAGGAGGAATAAAAGCTCTTTCACTTCCCTCCCCCCACTTTCAGTCTCCCATTGGGGTGTCTCATTGTCCAAACTCAAAGGGAAGCCAGCAATTGAAGGCTGGTGGGTATACTTCATTAAGGTCTCTCTCCTGGAGCTCATAGCAGGGTGAAGAAGACTGGAAAGTAGGTCTGGATGGCACACATATATACACAATTATACCATGTATTTGCTCAGCCAATATCCTTTCCCTCCTTTTCTTTCAGTAATATTCATGGTGGCAATGTAATCAACTGAAAGACTGGGTTTGGTTGTGTGACTAATTTATGATCAACGTGATGTAGGCAAAAGCATAAGGTAGGACTTTAAAGTTTTTTTCCAAGAGGGTATGTATACAAAGGCCAGGTTTTGCCTTTTGTCCTCCCTCCCTTTGTTTCTCCTGATGCCCATAATACAGAGGTAAAGGTTGAAGCTCCAACTGCCATTTTGGACCATGAAGCAACTTTGCAGTCAGAAGTGATTGCTAAGGACGGTAGAGCAGAAATTTACAAGGGATTTGTGTGCCTAGTGAGTGAAGCCACTACATCAGCCTGGATCCCAACTCTGGGTTTGCTTCATGAGAAGGAAAATTAATGCTTATATATTGAAAGAAAACAAACTCAACAGTTCCAAAGTGTCACCTCATTTTTTGCTATCAACTACATAACTTAAGTAAAGAATCAGCCTGCAAGGCAGGAGACGCCAGAGACATGCGTTCAATCCCTGGGTTGGGAAGATCCCCTAGAGAAGGTTACAGGAACCCATTCTAGTATTCTTGCTGGGAAAATCCCTCAGACAGAAGAGCCTGGCGGGTTACAGTCCATGGGGTTGCAAAAGATTCGGACACAATTGAAGTGACTTAGCACACACACACATAATTTAAATATGATGTAGATATTTTTAAATAATTCCATTTTAATTTTTATATTAGTTTTAAACTGCCAAATTGTTTCTAATTTTACATAGTATATTTGACAGCCTTACAGTGGCCACTGTCTACTCGTGAGCTATATTTCTTTGAGATGAAGCCTCTACCTCATTAATAGATGGAGACATCTTTATATATAAAGAACATTTGGACTCAGCAGGAGAAGGCGAGGGTGGGGTGATTTGAGAGAATAGCATTGAAATATATACATTACCATATATAAAATAGATGACCAGTGTGAGTTCCCTGCATGAAGCTGGTGCTCTGGGACGACCTAGAGGGATAGGGTGGGAAGGAGGGAGGTTCAGGACACATGTATACCTATGGCCAATTCATGTTGCTCTATGGCAAAAACCATCACAATATTGTAAATTATCCTTCAATTAAAATAAGTAAGTGAAAATATATATACCAAGTGAATGGGTGAACCCACACTTACACTGATTTTTAGTCAATGAATCAAGTGCATACTTCACCTGAAAGTTGCTTTTTACTAATAAACAGGACAACAGATATCCCAGCACTTTCAAAGTCAAACAGGGCTGAGAAATAATGAAATAATGTGTGGTTTATCCTTGGAAATGTGAAACATAACGTTTCTCCAGAATCAAGTGACTATGAGTAAAATGATGATCATTATTTAAATATCACCAAATAAATACAACATTTCCGTTGGACACCTTTTAAGCAGTTGAAGTTCCCGTAGAATATATTTTAGCTTTGTTGTGCTTGCTTGATATCATAGCACAAAATTTAATAAACAGGCATTATTGAGTTTCCTTGGACTATTCCCAGTGATGTAACATAAATTTAGTGCATGATTAGCTATGATACATGACTATATAGTACTTAAGGGTGCTGGAGTCTGTTTTAGAGTTTCTGAACCTCAGGTACCTAGCTTGAGCTATCTTGAGAGTATAACTCACTTCTGATTTTTAAAAACCACACATTCAGGAAACATAGCATCAATATACAAGATCCTTTCTGTGATCCAGTCAGAATACACTGATACTCCAGTTTTGATAGTGTCATCTGTACTTGGGGATGCCTCAGATTACTCTGCAACAGACAGTTTAGATTTGCCGGGAGAGCTGGAGCAGGAACAACAGCACTTGTGACTCTGGCTCTGCATCGGGTAACTTGATCAGACCACATCTAGTTTTTCACAGTGAGGGTATTATTGGTATTTGGAGCCATTATGTGATATGGACTTAGGAATTTGCCTCACAAACATTGGAAAGGAGTAGACTTTTCAGCCAGCTAAGCTGCTATAGGTTTCCAGGAAGCCTCCTGATTGATGTGTTCTTAATCTTGAGCTCCCATTAGGATGGGCCAAACCTGGGATCAAGTATTGCAGTTACAATATTAAGAGAAGGACTTAAAACAGCGACTCTGGTGGAGGTCTGTGGTGATTTCATTCAGTCTCCCCCTCTCTCTTGAACCCTTTCACTCAATTATACTAACAACGTTTAGCTTAAGTTATCCAAACATCCCAATCTTTACACCTCACTTTGGCCTTGTAGAAAGCCCGAGTCCTGAGCACATGATGTTCATAAGTGCAATATTCTACAACAATGTTAAGATCTGGATGGAATATCTCTCTAAATTATAATGGCAAAATCTTCCTTACAGGTTTCATACATTTTGAGTGAGTATTGTGATGTCTATAAACCTGTAACTTCACTAGTATACATCAGAAACAATTTCATTATGCTTTGAAATAAGTTCGTCAATAATCATTATTAGTAGGTGGTACACGCTCCTCTTCGCCTCAAAAGCAACAAGTGCTGAAATGCCCATTGAAGTTGTAAAAGTTTCTTTAAAAATATTATTTAGAAGTTGTGGCTTAGCAATCAAAGACATGACTTTGAAGTAAATGTGTACTTTAAAGGGAATTTACGATCAGTTGTATTATGGATCTCATACTGAAATATCTGAAGAAGTTAGAAGTTCTAAAATGCAGTATTTGGAAAGGATACGCATGCACAGCTGTGATATTGTTTTAGCAACTAACTATCTTTTGAAAGAAGAATTTCTTTTTATGTTATGAATCCTTAGATCATATATACTTGGATAACAGATTCTTCATAAAATCTGTAAAACACCATCTAAATTCCAGATAAACTTCAAATAGCACAAACCAAACATATTCTGGAAAAAAGTGTATTGTGATTGTTGGAAAACTTTAAAATATGAAAAGTTCCCATTACTCTTGCTATTTTCCTTCTGAGAATTTCCTAGCCAAAGCTCTATTTAAACTGAGGTCAGAAATCAGTTACTATGTGGGCTTTTCTTACAGGATAAATTTAATGAAAGGGCCTAGTTGTTGCAACAGATGCTGCCTTCATTTCAAAAGATTTCCTTAAAGCATAATGATTAAAGTCTAGGGAGAAAGAAATTTGTACTTATCAAATACTCTAAGAATTCCCCCAGAGGAGAAAAACAAACAAACAACTAAATTCCAAAGCTACGATATAACAAATAAATATTCCTTTTGGATTAAAAATCATAGCAAATTATTAGCTATTTTTACTTCTTTTTCTTGAATGTGTTTTAGGAATTTTAAATAACCAATGCACATTGTACAAGTACTTCTGTTTATTTCTAAAGAAAAGTGAACTACTTCATTTTGAACTTGTGGAGTTCTAATGTAGAGTAGGGAAGATTTCATATTCTCTGTAAGTATTAAGTTATTATACCATAGTAAATCTCACCTGATGTGTGTCTTAAGTCAGATACCCTAGAGAGAGACAGACTGGGGTCAGGTTTTGAACACAGAATTTATTTGGAAGGTGATGTCGATAAGCACCAACATAGGAGTGATAAATGACACAGGAAAGGGAAGGCAGCTAGCATAATGGGAATCGTCAAGAAACTAACAATACAGACAACTGGGACTTAATCCCACTGGGGTGCTCTGAGCGAGAATATAAAGACTTGGCCTCACTGATTTCCACGTGAGGGAGAGGAAGCTGGGGTAGTTATATGCCAACTCCTATCAGATTGTGAATGATGGATGCTTCTGCTTTGTGTAAGGGCACTTGAGTCAAGCACTTCATGCCAGTCCCATTCTTGGATCAAGTGAGAACAAGCAACAAACCTCTTAAGCAGAGAGCTTCTGTTGTTTTCTGTGAAAGTCATTTATCTGGGTACATGGGCGTGATGAGAACTCAAAAGATATCACTAGGATACTGATAGCATTGGCCACAGTGAGTCTGAAAAGCTGACTATAAATTCCAACTACAAAGTGACAAATGTTTCCCAAAAGAATAAATATCAATGATAAAATATATATGAGAAATTATCCAAACACTAATAGTCAGAGAAAATGCAAATTTAAATGTACAAGAAATCAACTGTTAAATGCATTTAATTTTTTGTAAAAAGTAAAATTGTGACAAAGTCCAATACAAGCAGAATGCTAATGGTATTAAATATTTAAATCATTTAAAAAAGCAATTTGGCATTGTCTTTTAAGAGGAAAAGCAATTTCCATACATTGTGACCTAATAATTAAATTTCTGAGAAGAAAGCAGTAAAGAAATTAAATTCAGTTCAGTCACTCAGTCGCTCATTTGTGTCCGACTCTGTGACCCCATGGACTGCAGTATACCAGGCTTCCCTGTCCATCACCAACTCCTGGAGCTTACTCAAACCCATGTCCATTGAATCAGAGATGCCATCCAACCACCTCATCCTCTGTCGTCCCCTTTTCCTCCCACCTGAAATCCTTCCCAGCATCAGAGTCTTTTCCAATGAGTCAACTTTTCGCATCAGGTGGCCAAAGTATTGGAGTTTCAGCTTCAGCATCAGTCCTGCCAGTGAATATTCAGCACTGATTTCCTTTAGGATGGACTGGTTGGATCTCCTTGCTGTCCAAGGGACTCTCAAGAGTCTTCTCCAACACCACAGTTAAAAAGCATCAATTCTTCAGCGCTCATCTTTCTTTATAGTTCAACTCTCACATCCATACATGACCACTGGAAAAACCATAGCCTTGACTAGATGGACCTTTGTTGACAAAGTAATGTCTCTATTTCTCAATATGCTGTCTAGGTTGGTCATAACTTTCCTTCCAAAGAGCAAGCATCCTTTAATTTCATGGCTGCAGTTACCATCTGCAGTGATTTTGGAGCTCAAAAAAAGTAGTCTCTCACTGTTTCCATTGTTTCCCCATCTATTTGCTATGAAGTGATGGGACCGGATGCTGTGATCTTAGTTTTCTGAATGTTGAGTTTTAGGCCAACTTTTTCACTCTCCTCTTTCACTTTCATCAAGAGGCTCTTTAGTTCTTCTTCACTTTCTGCCATAATGGTGGTGTCATCTGCCTATCTGAGGTTATTGATATTACTCCCAGCAATCTTGATTCCAGCTTGTGCTCCATCCAGCCCAGTATTTCACATGATGTACTCTACATATAAGTTAAATAAGCAGGGTGACAGTATACAGCCTTGATGTACCCCTTTCCTGATTTGGAACCAGTCTGTTGTTCCATGTCCAGTTCTAATTATTGCTTCTTGACCTGCATACAGGTTTCTCAGGAGGCAGTTCAGGTGGTCTGGTGTTCCCATCTTTTTAAGAGTTTTTCACAGTTTGTTGTGATCCACACAAAGTCTTTGGCATAGTCAGTAAAGCAGAAGTAGATGTTTTTTTCTGGAGCTCTCTTGTTTTTTCGATGATCCAACAGATGTTGGTGATTTGATCTCTAGTTCCTCTGCCTTTTATAAATCCAGCTTGAACATCTGGAAATTCATGGTTCATGCACTACTGAAGCCTGGCTTGGAGAATTTTGAGAAGAAATTAAAGTATAAGTGATAATACCCTTTGTGTCTGAAAAATGGGCATATGGTTAAGTTATAGTATATGCAATCAGTGGATATTTATATAGCCAACAAGATTATGGTTGTGAAGATAAGAATTAGCATGAAAATCAATACTTATGCTATAACAATAATTAGAAGAAAATTATACAAAGCTATGTGTGCATTCTGGTTACAACTATCTTACCTTTTAACAGCTTTAAAATTTGAATGGTAACTAGAATTTAGTGCCATTGTCAAGTACAGTGTTTTATTTGCAAGTGATAGAAAATCCAATTTGTACTTGCTTAAGCAGTGAATGAATGAATCCAATGCCCTGTGTAGCTGGAAAGCCCATGGTTGGGCTTCAGGCTTGATCCAGTACCTCAGTCAGGTTGTTGAATCTAGTTGGTTACTTTCTCTTCACTCTGCCTTCCGGAATGTCTGCTTCACATGCAAGCAGGCTCTTCTCTTGGTTGTCACTCTGACACCAGCAGAAACTAGAACTAGATGCTGCTTTGGTCTTACTGAGGCTCAGAATAGGACTTCTATTCCTCAAACATTGAACAAAATCCCGAAGTTCTGAGTTATATGCCCACCACTGAGTTATATGTGAAAGCTGGACCATAAAGAAGGCTGAGCATCAAAGAATTGATGCTTTTGAACTGTGATGTTGGAGAATACTCATGAGAGTCTCTTGGACTACAAGGAGGCCCAATCAGTCCATCTTAAAGGAAATGAATCCTGAATATTCATTGGAAGGACTGATGCTAAACCTGAAACCAAGACTTTGGCCATCTGATGCAAAGAGTCAACTCATTGGAAAAGACCCTGATGCTGGGGAAGACTGAGTGCAGGAGGAGAAGGGGACGAGAGAGGATGAGATGGTTGGATGGCATCAGCGACTCAAATGGACATGAGTTTCAGCAAACTCTGGGAGATGGTGAAGGACAGGGAAGCCTACCGTGCTGCAGTCCATGGGGTCTCAAAGAGTCAGACAGGACTGAGTGACTGAACAACAACATGGCCATCACTGAATCAAAAGTATGGCCAGATGATAAGACTGACTTTAAGGCGATCAGCACTTCTCTACAAATGTAGATGGGCTGATTACATTCTAAATTGGTGGCTATTACACAGTGAGCATAAGCACTGAGGAATCAATGCCAATACCTACTATGGTATGCAAATATACATGTATACATGTAGGTACATATATGCACAGATATAGACACACATACACACCCATCTCCAGAGGAAGCACAACTGAGCCACCAAGCTGATTCATTTGTTCATACACATTTAGTATATACTGATTCCAGATACTATTCTAGATACTACATGCACAGCATTAGATGAGACAAGTAAGGTCCCTGATCTCATGGAGCTGATATCTCCATGGGAGAAAACTGACAATAAACAAATAAATGAATAAACAAGACACACGATGTGAAGGAATAAAGAAAGATGCCTGTTGGAGTAACAAGATGAATATTTTTTGTTTGGAGAGGTTGGTTAAAGGACTCTTGAGGAGAAAACATTTAAGTTGAGATCTGCATGAAGAGAAGAACTTCCCAGGCAAACAAAGGTCATGGTATAGATCAAGAAGGTCCATTAGTATTTTTTTTTAACTTTTTATTTGTACTGGGGTATAGATGGATGATTAACGATGTTGCAATAGATTCAGGTGCACAGCAAAGCCACTCAGCCATACATATACATGTATTCATCCTCCCCCAAACTCCCCACCCATCCAGGCTGCCACCTAACATTCAGCCAAGTTCCCTGTGCAAGGGACCTTGTTGGTTATCCATTTTAAATATAGCGGTGTAAGAAGGTCCATTAGCATAAGAGGCCTTCCCTGCTGGCTCAGATGGCTGCGGTAGAGAATCTGTCTGCAATGCAAGAGACCCTGAGTTTGATCCCAGGTTTGGGAAGGGATCCCCTGGAGAAGGGGATGGCTACTCATTCCAGTTTTCTTGCATGGAGAATTCCATGGAGAGAGGAGCCTGGCAAGCTACAGTCCATGGAGATGCAGTGTTGAACATAACTGAGAGACTATATCTTATCTGATCTCTTATCTAAAAGTGCAGAAGAGACACAGATGTATAGAACAGTCTTTTGGACTTGGTGGGAGAAGGTGAGGGTGGGATGATTTGAGAGAATAGCATTGAAACATGTATATTATCATATGTGAAACAGATCGCCAGTCCAGGTTCGATGCATGAGACAGGGTTCTTAGGGCTGGTGCACTGGGATGACCCTGAGGGATGGGATGGGGAGGGAGGTGGGAGGGGGGTTCAGGATGGGGGACATATGTACACTCATGGCTGATTCATGTGAATGTATGGGAAAACCACTATAATAGTTTATTCTGAAGGAATTCTCAAGAAATAACACTGGAGGTTTGGGGAAGTGAGACAGAGAAGGAATATAGTCAATAAAGGATATGTTATTGAGCTAGTTACCACCATGGGCAACCAAAGTCAATCCCACTGGAAACTGGGAACTGGGGTTGAGCACAAAGCTCAGGTTTCCCACCTGAGATGCGAGGGAGCTAGAGTATTTATCCACCAGCTTCCTTCAGTCACTGGTTGAGGGCCTTTCTAGGGGGTATTAATTCTGTGGCACTTCCAGGCTGCTAGAAACTAAGCAGTCTCTGGACACAGAAAAATCACTCCAGCCAAAAAGATAGAAAGGCTGGCAGTTGAGGTCAAGTCTAGAAACACAATAAAATGGTAACGGGGGAATGATCAGGATGCCAGCAGAGGTTTGGTGGAAGGAGACACGTGGAAGTTAAAACAGAGTTCCTCCAGTGCTTGTTGCTAATAGTCTAGATGAGGCCTCCCACGGCCCCACTGGAAATCAGCCACTGACAGACTTCCTTGGCGGTGCAGTGGCTGAGAATCCACCTGCCAGTGTAGGGGCCGCAGGTTCAATCCTTGGTCACGGAACCGCGATCCCTCATGCCACAAGGCAACCAGGCCTGTGCACTACAAACAGAAGGCCAGAGCGACACAGTGACTTGCTCCAAGATTCAGAGAATGACGGAGAAACCAGACATCATGATTTTTACTGTATGAGTCTTATGAAAATCACTGAATTGTGTGTCTTCAAATATTTAGAGAGGAAGAAATTAGCTGTTTTGGACTTTCAAGTGAAGCATTCAACGTGGGAACTGCTTAACTTATGTTTAGTCCCAGCCAGAGTCAGAAGCAGACACAGAGAACTGAGTAGACAGCACCAGGACCCCCGGGCAGTTCTCAGTTCTCCTCTGACCGTAGAAGCTGACTATTGTGCCCACAGAATGTATCTGGGTATAGATAGAGTTCCTGTGACTGCCGTGGTTTTATTCTTGACTCTGACATAAATTGGGCAAAGAAAAATTATAAGAAGTGGGGCTAACATTCCTTTTGTCCTTTGAACTAGACCTGGACCAAGTGGTGACCCCATCTTAGCACTTTATCTGGAAATAAATTCTCCTGGATTTGTGTTTTGGTCATCACTTTGGTGGATGGAACTGATTCACCATAAGTGGGGAAACTCTTGGTTGTTTCTCAACTCACCTTAGTGCTCACAGAGGGGCTCATATTCATCTGAAAGTGAGGATTTCAGTTTGAAATTTTGAAATTACAAAGTAAGGCTGGATACAGGTGGAATTCTGACCCGTAATCATCTTGGTTTGATTTGTCTTTCCCCCAACATTGTATAAGAGTTGATATTCAACCCACCTTCAGAAATGGTCCGTGCTATTTGTTTTATCTCTTTATTTTACACCAGTAACAAGTTTAGAGATGTACATCAAACACCATTTGAAACTGACTGATCAAATTGAGTGGGGACCAAATCTTCCTGCTTCATGGGGGACACCCATACTTTAAAAATATGCATATCAACTAGATCATTAACAAACTGGACTAATTTAGACAATACAATACAAATATCATCCCAGTTAAAATCACACATGCTCACATATATTCAAGGGCAGGATGTTTTTGTTAAAAAAATTGTTTAGGAAATATAATTTCTTTAATTTTATAAATGACTTCACAATTGTAATATTTGAAAAGCACCTGGTTGTTGGTGGGGATTTCTATCTTAATTTTCATGAAAGGCAAGTAGCTTAGCTTGTCCTCCTGAAGCACTTAACCTGATTTCATGTCTTAATTTTTAAAAATGCTATTTAGGAGTTCAAAGACTGTGCCAGACTGTTAAAGGCATTCCTATGAGCCTACCTTCATTATTGATGCAATTCTTCCAGTCTGAGATGAGCAGAGTATAAAGCAATAAATAAAACACCAAGGAGAATAAAAGAACTCTCTCTGACTCGGTTCAGTTCAATCGCTCAGTTGTGTCCGACTCTGCAACTCCATGAAGTGCAGCACGCCAGGCCTCCCTGTCCATCACCAACTCCTGGAGTCCACCCAAACCCATGTCCATTGTGTCGGTGATGCCATCCAGCCATCTCATCCTCTGTCATCCCCTTCTCCTCCTGCCCTCAAACTTTCCCAGCATCAGGGTCTTTTCCAATGAGCTAGCTCTTCATATCAGGTAGCCAAAGTATTGGAGTTTCAGCTTCAACATCAGTCCTTCCAATGAATATTCAGGATTCATTTCCTTTAGGATGGACTGGTTGGATCTCCTTGCAGTCCAAGGGACTCTCAAGAGTCTTCTCCAACACCACAAATCAAAAGCATCAATTCTTCGGCGCTCAGCTTTCTTCACCGTCCAACTCTTACATACATACATGACTACTGGAAAAACCATAGCCTTGATTAGAAGGACCTTTGTTGGCAAAGTAATGTCTCTGCTTTTTAATATGCTGTCTAGGGTGGTCATAATTTTTCTTCCAAGGAGCAAGTGTCTTTTAATTTCATGGCTGCAGTCACCATCTGCAGTGATTTTGGAGCCCAGAAAAATAAAGTCTGCCACTGTTTCCCCATCTATTTGCCAATGAAGTGATGGGACCAGATGCCATGATCTTAGTTTTCTGAATATTGAGTTTTAAGCCACCTTTTTCACTCTCCTCTTTCACTTTCGTCAAGAGGCTCTTTAGTTTTTCTTCACTTTCTGCCACAAAGGTGGTGTTATCTGCATATCTGAGGTTATTGATATTTCTCCCGGCAATCTTGATTCCAGCTTGTGTTTCATCCAGCGCAGCATTTCTCATGATGTACACTGCATATAAGTTAAATAATCAAGGTGACAATATACAGCCTTGATGTGCTCCTTTTCCTATTTGGAACCAGTCTGTTGTTCCGTGTCCAGTTCTAACTGTTGCTTCCTGACCTGCATACAGGTTTCTCAAGAGGCAGGTGAGGTGGTCTGGTATTCCCATCTCTTTCAGAATTTTCCACAGTTTATTGTGATCCACACAGTCAAAGGCTTTGGCATAGTCAATAAAGCAGAAGTAGATGCTTTTCTGGAACTCTCTTGCTTTTTCAGTGATCCAATGGATGTTGACAATTTGATCTCTGGTTCCTCTGCCTTTTCTAAAACCAGCGTGAACATCTGGAAGTTCACGGTTCACGTATTGCTGAAGCCTGGCTTGGAGAATTTTGAGCATTACTTTGCTAGCGTGTGAGATCAGTGCAATTGTGTGGTAGTTTGAGCATCCTTTGGCATTACTTTTCTTTGGGATTGGAATGAGAACTGACCTTTTCCAGTCCTGTGGCCACTGCTGAGTTTTCCAAATTTGCTGACATATTGAATGCAACATTTTCACAGCATCATATTTTAGGGTTTGAAATAGCTCAACTGGAATTCCATCACCTCCACTAGCTTTGTTCGTAGTGATGCTTCCTAAGGCCCACCTGACTTCACATTCCAGGATGTCCAGCTCTAGGTGAGTCTGAGTGATCACACCTTCATGATTATCTGGGTCATGAAGATCTTTTTTGTACAGTTCTTTTGTATATTCTTGCCAACCTCTTCTTAATATCTTCTGCTTCTGTTAGGTCCATACCATTTCTGTCCTTTATTGAGCCCATCTTTGCATGAAATGTTCCCTTGGTATCTCTAATTTTCTTGAAGAGATCTCTAGTCTCTCCCATTCTATTGTTTTCCTCTATTTCTTTGCATTGATCACTGAGGAAGGCTTTCTTATCTCTCCTTGCTAGTATTTGGAACTCTGCATTCAAATGGGTATATCTTTCCTTTTCTCCTTTCTTAATTTTAAAACAGAGATTAAGAATGTCTTTTCTCAGTTTTAGCAAAAGGTTTGGAAACAACACTGACATACTTTCAAATGGTATTTCCAGACAGTAATTTAAATTTATGATTTTCCAGTTTTTCATGTAAGTACATGTATATTTACTTTCATAAGTATAAAGGTATACACATAGACACATATATGTATATACATGTATATACATACACTTAAATAATGGAAACTCATTTTAGAAATATTTGTATAACATGGATCTATAAGGCTCAGAAAGAATTCATTACTCATTTTTCATAGTAATATTTTTAGGCATTCATTCATTTTTCACTTTATCTAGCCAAACTAAAATTGAATGTGGGATCATGTTTCCTTCCATTTCTTGTTTTAATTTTTTAAGTGGTAGTCATCTACATAATATAACTACATAATATTCTATACATCTCCTAAATTTCTGAGATTTTAAAAGCTATGTGTGATGGTGAATGATAGCTCTAGTTGAGGTGAGGACCAAACAGAGGTCACTATAGGAAGTAAATAATATTGCGGAATTGATCTTAATTCTATAAAACCAAGTCATGGGAAGAAAGTAGAGAACCCTAACAGAGGAGATGGGGATAAACAATGAATGGTAAAATAAATTCTGTTAAGGAAATACCAGCAATCAAATCATGTATTATCTGTAAATGTATCACAGATAAATATTTTTCAGTCTTGAAGGCAACACATTCAGTCATAAGATAGTTCCACATATTTTATGATGACCTTCTAGCAAAAGAAAAAATTAATTAAAATTATCTTATGATATAGTGTTTAGTATCTAAAGAGTCTGATGAGAGCTGGTATTAAAAAAAAAAAAACTTGAAAAATAAATTTAAAAGACTAAAAGTAAATGCATATACAGAAAGCCATACTAATTCTCTTCTCTAAACTTATAGGTTATTAATTACTTTTGGCTTTTTCCCTGTGTCGTCCTGTTTGATTTTGTTTTCAAAGTTAAAATGCCAAGGAGCTCATCACTGTTAACTGTATTTAACTGCCCTGCGAAAACCACTTGCGCTTTTATATATACCAGATTCTCATTACAACTGGGTCCATGCAGTATGGGCTGTGGGGCCCCTGCCTTTGTGATCACTTCTTAAAAGTTTGCTTCAGCAAATAATAAGCCTGGTCCTTTAGGCCATAGAGATCTCTTTCATCTCTTTATTCTAATGAAACTGACTAAGAACTATAATCTTGACCTTCATAAGCCTTTGTAGTTTGCTTTGGTGTACTCATTTCTTTGTCTTCACTGATGAGCAGCTTAGTCAGGGCAAGGACAAGGCCAACGTTGTGCATGTGTGTGCTGTGTTTTCCTAGGCCAGCCCAGTGCTGGGTATGTATTGTATCTGCCATTAATATTTTTGCTGAATGAACCAACTCTCTTTGGATGGACTTGAGACAGTCACTTCTATATAATACCTTTTTCTCCCCAGGATGATTAGAGCAATATTTCAGTGAAGGTTATACATGATCAGAACTGAACAGTCTTCAGTCTGTTGAAGCACAGGGAGTGAAGGGAACAAAGATATTGACCCATAAAAGTTAATTAACAAGAAATAACTTCTCCTAAATAAGCAATGGAACACAAAGGATGTGTTGACTGGTCAAAAGGACCTTGATTAGAAGTTATGATACAGAACATATCTAAGTTATTTGTAAGAGGAGTAAATATATTACAAAGCTCTATGCAAATTTGTTTCACCCAGTATTGTTTAAAGGACTATCCAGAGTGTAGAAATGAGATTAAATTCTTAGGTAAAATAGTCCTTTCTTACTCTTCAGTTTTCTCTAGGTTTTTAACACTACACTTTTCTTCTATGTCCATTATCAGTCAGGGTCATCAAAAAAAGAACTCAACTGTAACCTGGATTCCTGAGAAATAAATCACAATTTCATGCAATGAAGCTCTTGATTCAAACTGTTCTTTAAGCAATAATTCAAGCTCTCTTTAAGCCTCTCATATATAATCACAAGTGAGTAAATCAATAATAAGATGGAGCAGTCATAACATCTTGATAGGAATAAATATTAGTTCAGTAGAAATAATTTGATAAACATATGTCTGCATTCCCAAGCATTCATGACAGATGGTAGAATATATATCTAGTTTGTTTTCAGAGCACCTATTTTCCTTTAGATATTCATGCTGCTGTTTGCTTTGTTGGGAGATTGATTGCTTTCCTGGCCCCAGCTCTTCATTGTCATGCCCTCCCTCCCCCTACAGCCATGCCCTTAGACATGTAACTTTATAATTGCCTTCTGCTCTGACTTCAAGCTCAACCATTGTGATTCACAGTGGCAAGTGAAATGCTGGCTAATGTGAAATTCACAGACATGAATTCACAGTGCAGTCAGGCTTGCTCTTAGAGTTGCCCTTGGATGCCATGAGAAGAACTTGCCCAGGCTGACCTGCTCGAAGAGGAAACACATGGAGCAGAGCTGGTGCCCACAGCTGTCTCAGCCAAGACCAGCCTCAGGCAGCTGACAGCACTTCTACCTGCAGGCACGTGAGCATGCCAGGTCAGGGCTAGCAGAACCACACAGCCCACCCACAGAAGTGAGAGCCTAAGAGCTGCCTATTGTTTTAAGCTGTTATTTGTTGGGGCAGTCTGTTCCATGGCATTAATATGATAATTCCTACCTGATGCAATTTGATTTCTCAATATGCAAATATATAATTAATTGTCACTTGTTCATTATAAGTATAAGAGCACCTGGGAAAGGAACAGAGATTCTTGAAATATGCCTATGATTCTGTTTTAAGGATATGGCATCAAACTAAAGTAAAAAATGCAATAGATTTTCTTTAAGTTCTGAGAATGTTCAAACTATGATCTTTTCATTTTTTTTTTCCATAACAAGAATTGAGCAACTACAGAGAAATAAACCTGGCCTGCCTCTTGAATTCTCTAGAATTATATGAAGTTTTTCCAATTGCTAGTATGACAGTAGACTTTAGTAATGCTCTGAAAGGCATTCTCCTCAGCTGCATGGAATAGAATGGGACAATCAATGCCTATTATTTCGCACTATTCTACAGGTTGACTAGGCAGATCTAATCTGAGGTAGCATCTTGCCAGTCAACAATGACCTCACTCACATGTCTAGGCTAGGATAGCTGAGACCGCTTTCCAAGAAATCTTTTATCTTCCAGTGGGCCAACTTGAGTTTGTTCAGGTCGTAGCAGAAGTGTTCCAGGACCAAGGAAGGGTATGACTAATAGGCAGAAACTTTTAAAACCTCTTTTAGCACCACGTTCAGTGTTGTCCCATTGGCCAAACCCAAAGTTAGTCGTTGGGGCAGGAGAGTATGGCATGAGGGAAGGGAACCTTGCAAGGTCATTGTTACAGAGAGCAGAATCATGACAGCCATTTTGCAGATAATCTACTTCTTCTTTTTTTTTTTTTTAATTTTTTTTTTTTTCTGCTGGGCAAAGGGCACAGTCAGGAGGACAGCATGCATATCCGAGAGCAAGCCTGTGTCACGCTTCAGGCTCTCATTCCAGAGGAGGAAGCAAGGCTCTTCCCCAGAAGGACAGATTCTCGACAGACAGCAGCAGAAATCATCCTAATTTTACACTCTCAGGAGAGCGGGAGAAAGAACCACAAGCTGGCTGCGGGGGTCGAGAGGAAAGACAGAAAGGTCAGCAAGGCCCAGAGACCTCCTCCTAAGTAGTGACCCAGTGAGTCCCCCAAAGAGGGGAGCTGGAGAGCAAGCGTATCTTTGTGCCCCCTTTTGTGGCACAAAAAGGCAGGAGTCCCTTATGCTTTGCCTCCAAAGGTGACAGAAGACAACTGGGGTCTGGGGCTTAGGGTCCCTAGTGTCTTTGGATCCTCCTGAAGCCTGTTATGACAGGACGAGGCGGGAGCCAACAGGCCCAAGGGAATGCTCCTAAAGGCTGGAACGAGGTGTGAGAGAGCAAGGAGGTGGGTCAGAAGACCCTCAGGAGGGGGGCCAGGGCCAAACGTGTCGTCTCTCAGTCATGTTCCTCTTCATCTCCCTGCTACTGAGTCCACAGTGGAGGATAATAATCTACTTCTTGTATCACACCTGTATCTTCTTGATGGGGGACTAGAACCCTACATGCCCTACATACCTGCAACTCCTTCCTACATTCTGGCCCATGGAAGATGATCCCAGCCCTGTTTTACAATGTAGGTTTTACTATTATTAGTTATGGTGAGACCAACAGATCAGAAGACAACTGCCACTGGAAAGAGTTTGCTACTCATAGTGCCCAAAAGGAGGGCATACACCCTGGCACGGTGGGCCTTATGGAGAAGCAGCAGGGTCAGTCAGGAGGAGAAGGCAGAAAAGGGAAAATGTAGACAAGAACCGTTACTGTGGCTTCTGCTGGAAGGAATGGGCAAAGTGGGGTCAGCAGGCCAAGGACTGGTTGGTTTGAATAATTTCAGTGGGATCTGGGGTGTAAGCTTTAACCCTGGGTGATCAGGGCAGGGGGTAGAAGGGCCCAACAGAGGCAGTGGGGTGGGCTGGGGGGTGTGACTCTGAATTGGTTGGTTTGTATATGAACCTTCAGCATGAACTGTTTACTCTTCTAGGCCTGGAAGGGACCAGGAAGTTAGGCTGGGAAGTTAGCCCTGGAAGGGGCACTCCCTTCAATGTCATCAAGGCCTGAGGAGGTGTCAAACATCAGAAAAAGTAGAAAATAAAAAGGCATGGTTAATACAACCCCCATTTGAAAATTATATTCCTAAAGCAATAATATATTACTGTTCTGAGCGAGTGCAGTAAGTCTCAACTTTATTTCATAAAACCATGCAAACTGGCCCTGCTGGTGATACAGTGACCACAGAATTCTCGAAACATTTTTAAAGGATTTCTCAGTCCCATTTGACTTCTGGCTATCCTGTCTTTTTTCTGGGGTTTCTTTTTCCAGTGTTCAGCATTAATGCAGGACCATCTTAGCATTCTTCTAAATGTGTGTGAAAAATATATGACACATTCTCTGAATGGACAAAAATGTTTTCAGGGGAAGCTATCTCAGATAAGTAGAAGGCAGTGTCAGCTAAATACACTTTAATGATGATTTATTTAGTACCTTCTATGTGCCAGACACTATGATAAATGCTGTGGGATTTTAATCAAATGGCACTTAGATTCTCAAGGGGCGGCTCACAATTTACTGAGCACAAATTACAGGAAAACAAATGATTGAGCTACAGTTAGAAGTCAACTCTGTTGAAATGAGTCACAAACAGCTTCAGATAGATCTTCAAGATAGACCTTCAAAGATGAATTTGACGCTTGGGTGTGGGTAACATCTCAGGCAGTGGGAACTGTATGTTCAAAGGCACAGAAGTAGAAATCAGCAAGTCATAATGAGTTGAAAACACTTACTGTGTGGCCAGAACCTGGGATACATATGGAAAAGTGGTGAGAAATTAGGCTAGGCAGGAAGTTCATGATCAAGGAGGGTCTTAAATGCTGAACTAAGGAATTTACCCCACCAAGAGTAAGGGACAATTTATGAGTTTTAATCAGAAAAATAATATGAAAAATCCTCATTTTTTAAAGGTTTTGGGGGCTCTACTATATAGGATCCTGTACTCACTTAGGGTAGGGATTCTATCTGTCTTTATCACATCTGTTCCCCAGCACCTAATGAAGGGCCTAGTCCTTAGTACACACTCATGCAGTTGAGACCACTGTGCTAATTACATGTCCCACATGCTTTCCTACATTTCCCAGTTTTCCTTGCAGTTAAATTGAAGCCTTGTAATTAGCTCTGGCTGATGAGTGTTAACAGAAGTGATTTGGTGACCATTTGGATATGGAAGGTGAAGATGGGAGATGAACCTAGAATGACTCTCAAAATCTTGCTTGGATCATTCAGAAGTGATTATAAGGAATAAGTTTGGGGATAGAGATAACTGGCTCAAATTTGGATATCTTGAGTTCAAATGACTATGAGATGAACTTTTCATCAGAATAGAGCTAAATGTTGCAATGCATAATATAGACAATTACTGTGGGCAATCAGAACGATATTAAAACATATAGCACTTTGTGGAGAATGCTAGAGTGGCCCACCAACCAAGGTTGTCTGTCCAGGATTGAGGAGTTTCCCTGGGATGCAAGAGAAAATTTCTGTGCCAAAACTGAGATAGCCCAGGTAAACAAGGATGGCTGGTCACCCTTAGTTCTGCTTTGCTATACCACCTGCAAAAACATGGCTAGCGAGTTGTTCTCCTCTGAATTCAGAAATCTGGATTAGAGAGATCTAGGCTCTTCCAAACTTCTGTATCTCAGCTACCATTCAGTTCCAAAGACTGTGAATCTTGATTTGGCAAGATAAGAAATAAAATGTGAATGCTATAAGCCAGAGTCATGCTGGTACCAACTCACATCAGCTCACAAGAGCTAATTCTGCTCATTTCTTCCCAGCTCCATATTTAGGGGGTCAGGTTGATAGGTCAGAATTGGCTATGCTGGTAGAATTCCTATGCTAGAAATTGGCAAATAGTACTATAAATCGGGTCCACCCCAAAACTGGGTTTTAAATGTTTACGAGTACACTACTGCCCTAAGCTGAGTTGAAAAAGTGTGGCAGACATTGCATCATGGGCTCAGTCAGTGGAGGTGCAGCTGGTGCTCTACACCATCCCTTTCTTAAGACAGTGCATCTATCCTCCAGATGCTGTGTGTCCTGGCTGCCAGCAACTCTTAGCCACCCCCTTCACCTGAGAACTGTCCTCAGCTGATGGGAGCTGTCTTGCCTGGAAATGCATGGATGGTAATGTCCTGCACCCAGGGGTGGCCTGTAGCCAGACTGACTCATAGGAGTAGCATCCAGGGTCAGCCCTCCTGCCATAAGCTGGGACAACACCGCGGTGCCCTGTGTGTGCCAGGACTCCCTCTGGGATCATGCTGAGACTAGTCACAGGTGAAATCACATCCTTGCCCACCTGCTTCCCCTTCCCCATCTTGCTTCTCTTATTTCCTTATGTGTTTTTTCCCAAGAATCTCTTTTAAAAAATCACTGGCTTAAGAGCTACCATCTTGACCTGGAGATTTTCATACTCAGTGAAGTAAGCCAGACTGAGAAAGACAAATATCATATGATATCACTTATATATAAAATCTTTAAAAAAGGATATGAATGAACTCATTTACAAAACAGAAATAGAGTCACATGATAGAAAACAAATACCAAAGGGGAAAGAGGCAGGGAACAAATTAGGAGTCTGGGGTTAACATGTAACTCTTACATATAAAACAGATAACCAACAAGGACCTACAGGATAGCACAGGGAACTCTAATCAATATTTTGTAAAAACCTATAAGGGAAAAGAATCTAAAAAACAGCATAAGAGACTCCCCATTTTAGGCTCTGCTTTTACGGAACATGACTTACCATACCCAGTCCAGAAGAACCTCCATTGAATGAACATATGATCCTTGGTATATCTCATGTACTAACTAATGAATTGTCGAGAGAACTTTTGATCTTCATCCTTCATTTGAGCAAAAAGCATCCCTTTGATTCTTGAACTTTCTGGAATCTCATTTGTAATTCTCCCTCCTTCCTTTGTACATACCTAGTAGTAACCTCAAAATGTTTTTTAGGGGAGCTTTCAATTTTGCATTTTGAACTTTGGAT
Organism: Cervus canadensis; assembly: GCF_019320065.1. NCBI lineage: Eukaryota > Metazoa > Chordata > Mammalia > Artiodactyla > Cervidae > Cervus > Cervus canadensis. The sequence goes on along the minus strand of NC_057395.1, from coordinate 18,966,702 downwards.
CCTCCTTTATCTAAATTGAGAGAAGGAGAAATGAAACTCCAGTGTATTCGCATGACATTTAAGGTAGAGCAATTTAGTGGCAGTAGGCAATCACGTGGAGCAGCCATTAAGGGCTGAATTATACCATCTGTAGCTACTTAACATGCTGAACCATTCCTCTCTGTCTGGAAAAATCATAAAAAGGGGTCCGTCAGCACTCTGAGTCACTGCTAAGAAGCTTATGCATCCTCACACCTGCATTTAAATGAGTGTTTCCGGGGCAAAATACAAAGACCTTAGAGAAATGAAATGAAGCACTTTAGCAGTGAAAAATAATATTAGTTTCCATCTGCATTTGTAAATTGACTGCGGGAAGAACACTTCTGGGATTAGTTTATTAATAAGAATCATTTTGAATAACTTTTTAAAAAATAGCACATATTTTTAAAACATGGATAGATCATATAAGAAGGATTATAAACAAGTGGCAAAATTTGATGATAACCAAGATATGAAGGAATAGTAACTGGTAGGATGCCTTGCTCCATTCCAAATAGGAATTCTATAAATATGGAAATACATAAATCGTATCAGTAGTAGGATTCAGGACCTGGTAGGTGACAGTCCATGGGGTCACAAAGAGCTGGACATGACTGAGTGACTTCACCTTCTTAAATTTTATATTTTATTAGGGTATAACTTACATTGAGTATAGTGACTAAATCTTAGGTGCTTGTCTTGATAAATTTATAGACACATACACACACACAATCATCACTTATATAGAGATAGAATATTTCTAGTACTTCAGAAAGCTCCCTCAAATATCTTCCCACCAAAAGTAACCACCCTGGCTTACACTGTAGATTTTCCTAGATTGTCATTTATCTGTGGAATAATTGTTTCCCTTAATACTATGACTAGTAAGTCATAGTAACCTTTCATTGCCTATTTCAAACATCTCTTTCATCCACCATTATCTCAAAACTCATTAGACTTTTGCTACTTGGAAGAGCTCACCCTCTCATCATCCCCACTGGGCACCCTTACCCATGTGATAGTCACAGTCTCAATGTGATCCTTGGAGATTTTGCCCACTTTCTGGAGCAAAACACATCCCAGACTCTTAGCACTGCATTCTGGATGCATATCTGCAAATTCTAGGACCCAAATCTAGATCCTTTCAGGATCTCTTACCCCTGGTAAGAGGCAAGTCACACCTCAAGCCAGTGCCACCATGCCATCATATGAGCAAGGGCCATTAGGGGTGGACTACATTGCCACTCCTGAAGTTTACTAACTTAAGTATACACACCTCAGGAGATGTCACTGTTTGACTCATCCCTAGACCAGCCTCCTGCAGAATTGTTCAGGATGAGATGGAGTGGGAAAAAACTACAACCTCTTCTCTTTGCATGGTGCTGTATACACATTTTACCCCGTTACAACCCAACAGTGTCTGATTTCTGATATACCATGTTGGTTCATGTCTCCACACCTTTAATCATATCATACATCTTTTTACAATTACCAAGTTTTTACCTTTCTTGACTTCAATTCTTTTCCTTTCCCTCAAGTCTTGGATGAATTGTCACAACCTAGAATGCCAAGTTTTTGCCTTTTCATACTGTTCCTGGGGTTCTCAAGGCAAGAATACTGAAGTGGTTTGCCATTCCCTTCTCCAGTGGACCACGGTTTGTTAGAACTCTCCACCATGACCCGTCCATCTTGGGTGGCCCCACACAGCATGGCTCATAGTTTCATTGAGTTAGACAAGGCTGTGGTCCATGTGATCAGATTTGGTTAGTTTCCTTTGATTGTGTTTTTCATTCTGTCTGCCTTCTGATGGATCTTCTGGAAGCTTCCTGATGGGAGAGACTGACTGAGGGGGAAACTGGGTGTCCTTCTGATGGGCGGGGCCGTGTTCAGTAAATCTTTAATCTAATTTTCTATTGATGGGTGGGGCTGTTCCCTCCCTGTTGCTTGACCTGAGGCCAAACTATGGCAGAGATAATGAAGATAAGGGTGACCTCCTTCAAAAGGTCCCATGCACACACTGCTGCACTCAGTACCCCTGACCCTGGAGCAGGCCACTGCTGACCCACACCTCTGCCAGAGACTCCTGGACACTCATGGGCAAGTCTGGGTCAGTCTCTGGTGTGGTCACTGCGCCTTTCTCCTGGGTCCTGGTGTGTACAAGGCTATGTTTGTGCCCTCCAAGAGTCTATTTCCCCAGTCCTGTGTAAGTTCTGGTGGCTCTATAGTGGGGTTAATAGCAACCTCCTCCAAAAGGGCTTAGGCCATACCCGTGCAGATCTGTTGCATCCAGAGCCCCTGTGGCAGGCCACTGCTGACCCGTACCTCCACAGGAGGCACTCAGACACTTCTGGCTCAGTCTCTGTGGGTTGAGTGTGCATTTTGTGCCTTTCCAGCTCTGAGCAGCTCAGGTAACCAGGTGCTTGGTGAGCTCACTGTCCCAGGTGGGCCGTGTGTCTTAATCACTTCCCTGGTCCTGGCTGCTCAGTTTCCCAGTGTGCCGCGAGAGCACCATCACTTCACGGCAAATAGACTGCGAAACAGTGGAAACAGTGACAGACTTTATTTTCTTGGGCTCCAAAATCACTGCAGATGGTGACTGCAGTGGTGAAATTAAAAGACGCTTCCTCCTTGGAAGAAAAACTATGACCAACCTAGAGAGCCTATTAAAAAGCAGAGACATTACTCTACCAACAAAGGTCCATCTGGTCAAAGCTATGATTTTTCCAGTGGTCATGTATGGATGTGAGAATTGGACTATTAAGAAAGCTGAGTGCCGAAGAATTGATGCATTTGAACTTCGTGTTGGAAAAGACTTCTGATAGTCCCTTGGACTACAAAGATATCCAACCAGTCACTCCTAAAGGAAATCAATCCTGAATATTCATTGGAAGGATGGATGCTGAAACTCTAATACTTTGGCCACCTGATGGGAAGAACCGACTCATTGGAAAAGACCCTGATGCTGGAGGGATTGGGGGCAGGAGGAGAAGGGGACGACAGAGGATGAGATGACTGGATGGCATCACCAGCTCAATGGACATGAGTTTGTGTAGACTCCGGGAGTTGGTGATGGACAGGGAGGCCTGGCATGCTACAGTCTATGGGTCTCAAAGAGTCAGACACAAGTGAGCAAGTGAGCTGAGCTGACCTGAGAATGCCAAGCTAAGTCCTTATCCTCTGAGTCCTCATGCTATTTTTTTTAAGTATTCTATTGTTTCCCAAACTTGAGGCAAACCCTGCTCCTTACCAGCTCCTTCTCCTTGACAGCTCCATGTGTTCAATATTCTCCATTCTTTAAATTCAAATTTGGACGGTACCTCTTATTTCCAGTTCCTCTCGAATGAAATTTATTGCTTCCTCTCTATACAAATTTGACAGTTTGTTAATACCCCTTCATGGTTTTCACATTTTATATTTCCTGCCAAATTGTAAAAACTCCTTGAGAGAAAGAACCATGTCTTATTCAATATTGTATTTCAATCCACTCTAGCACCCAGCTCAGCACCCCCAGATTCAATTAACACCCCCTGAATGCATGCAGACCTAGTGAATAAACATCCCTCATTGATTAATCACATCAATTAAACTGGGTCAAAGACATTTTATGATGCTGTTTCCACTGTCTGACTTTTGGAGAAGCAGTATGACTTGCAGAGTTGACATGTCCTTGATATCACAGATATGTCTGAAGAGTCAACTTTCTGGATCATTTCACCAATCTCAGTCTTTGGCTTTTATTCTAGGCACATTTTTCACAAAGAAAACATGTAAAACAACTAAATGTGATGATGGAAGATTTCTTATCAACATGATACAGAGTAGAAAAGGAAATTTGCCTTTAAAAGCAGATGCTGGGCCAGTGGCTAGGTCAGGCTTGCTAATTCCCCTACTCCCTAATGGCCTTGTATAGACTAATACTCACCATGACAAATCCCAATGTGCCATAGACCCTAGTGACCACTCTCAAAATAGGAAAAACTTGTAATATAAAATTTGCAGGTTCAACAGGTCTCCTTTTCACATTTGTAGCAATATTTGTTTTGATGAAAATTAGATTAAGAGCAATTTAAGTTTCCCTCTATACTTTTTAAGCAAACAGCACTCACAAATTTAATTTGTGAGTCCAGAAATCCAGAACCATGATATTAACTCAAAAGTCTGAGCTATAAAAACTGAGACCCTTATATAAACACACTGTGGAATCTTTGAGACATATGTCTTCAGCATCACATGGTATGTTTTAGTTTGGGAGTTCATGAAAGTGTAGAGAATAGCTTTCAGAAGTTATATAATGATGATATTTTTATTAAATTTGCAGCCCTAAAAATATCTTTTAGTAGATGAAAGTATTTTTACTTAGCAGAAGCATTATATAGTTTGTAAAACTGTGCCAAAATTTTAAGAACAAAAAGTGATCTGCTTTCTTTGCTATTTTAGGAGACTAATGTCAAAGCTATCAAATATAAAAACTGTTGGGAACTCCAAAAGGGGAATGATGAAGGATCCACTTAGCTCTGAGCATTACCAATAGAGAATTCTCCTAGGGCTTATACTAAATGAGTTGGGCTATTATTAATTGGTAGAAACTAAAACAATTATCTGATCATGCACAGCACCGTTCTTACTGTGTACCCTGCCCAGGGACTCTCTCAAGAGGGAGTGTGGTAGTTCAATTCTATTCTTTCTTATATAATAATATCATTATGGTTCAAGTAAGGGGGAATTCCAACAAGAATGTATTCCAGGGACTTCCCTGGAGGTCCAATGGTTAAGACTCCACACTTCCAATATAGGGGGTACAGATTTGATTGCTGGTCGGGGAACTAAGATCCTGTGTGACTGAGAAAATACATATATTCCAGCCCATCCAAGGGAGAACTCCATGGCATTCCAAGGAGTTAGAAAAAACAAAACATGAGGTAGCAAAATAAACATGATAGCAGAGACACCCCTTATTGAAGACCTCAGGAGTCTTTTGTTTTTCTATTTTCTAATTTTTCTATTTTTGAGAGTACTTGCATTCATCCTGCAAGCTTGCATGGGGAAGAAATAACATAGTTGTACATTTTCACCATTGTGTCCCCATGGCGTGCTGCAGTCCATGGGGTTGGAAAGAGTTGGACACAACTGGGCAACTGAACAACAATGACATTTGTCACCATTGTGTCCCAGTTAATAACACTCTTACCTAAGGTTGTAAATTTTTCAAATTAGTGGAGTATTAATACAGAATTGCTTATACTGGCGTTTGTGTTTGTAACATAATTAAAACCCAAGAAACAGTTGCACATGAAGTCAGAGGTCCTGGGTTCTAGTTTTCCTGAGCTAGGTGGCCATGGACTAATTATTAAACATTTCTGAATGTTCCAGTCCATGACTGTAAAACAGAAACGTTGAATCAGGTGACTTTTTAAGTCACTTTTGAAATTGTAAGATTTCACATAACCACTTCAACCTCCACCAAAATAATTTAAAAAAAAAAAAAAGATTGAAACCAAGTTTGCTTGTCCTTTTGGGCAAATTTCCTTCTAGTCAAAGCTATGGTTTATCCAGTAGTCACATATGGATGTGAGAGTTGGACCATAACGAAGGCTAAGTACCAAAGAATTGATGCTTTTAAACTGTGGTATTGGAGAAGACTCTTGAGAGTACCTTGGACAGCAAGGAGATCCAACCAGTCCATCCTGAAGGAGATCATTCCTGGGTGTTCATTGGAAGGACTGATGCTGCAGCTGAAACTCCAATACTTTGGCCTGATGCAAAGAACTGACTCATTGGAAAAGACCCTGATGCTGGGAAAGAAGGAAGGCAGGAGGAGAAGGGGATGACAGAGGTCGAGATGGTTGGATGGCATCACCAACTCAATGGACATGAGTTTGAGCAAGCTCCAGGAGATGGTGAAGGACAGGGAAGCCTGGTGTGCTACATTCCATGGGGTCACAAAGTGTCAGACATGACTGAGCAACTGAACAACTATGGGGCAAAACCAAACTCACCCAGGGGGTCATTTCTAAATCAGATGACTCGGAGCTAGTTTCCTTTGTATCAGAGTAAAGTGGAGGCATCCGTATTTGTTGGAAAGCTTTTAGATGTTGATGGAGAGCCAAGTTTGAAATGACAAGTCATCTAAACCTCCTTATGTTAACTGGTGTGATCTCCCCTTACTTTGAGACAAAGTTTGTTCTGAAAAACTTGCTACTTTCATGGTTCTATTTATGTCTCTCACCCTCCTTCCCTTTTTCCAGCTCTACCACCATTGCTACTACTATTTAATCTCCTATGACTGTATGAGTTCAACTTTAAGGAGATCCCAAGTTCATCTAATTTCACATTTTTAAAAACACATTTCAGGGACTTCCCTGCCAGTCCAGTGGTTAAGAAGTTCCCTTCTAATGCAAGGTGTGTGTGTCCATTCCCTGGCCAAGGAACTAAGATCCCATATACATCACAGCCAAAACAAATAAACAGAAAAAATAGAAGCAGTATTGTAACAAATTCAATGAAGATTTAAAAAATGGTCCACATTAAAAAATTTTTTTTTAATTGTAAACACATTTTCAAGTGGGGCATCACCTTTTCTAAGATAAGAATTCAATTTGTCTGGTGAAACTGGTTTGAAAACTGATCATAAAAGACAAAGCACAGTTTTCTAACATCCATATGGATGTTCTATATAAAGGACAGTGTTTGACACCAAGTTTTGAGGCTTTTTTTTTAATTAGACAAAGGCAAGTTTGACTGGCAAATCCCAGAAGAAGGCTTCTTAAAACAGACCTTAAACAGCCTTAATTTAAAGCAGCTATACAAACTACAAAATGGCATTTAAAGAGGGTTAGAGATACTAATCAGAGAAGGCAATGTCAACCCACTCCAGTACTCTTGCCTGGAAAATCCCATGGGCAGAGGAGCCTGGTGGGCTGCCGTCTATGGGGTCGCAGAGTCGGACATGATTGAAGCGACTTTGCAGCAGCAGCAGAGATAGTAATTAAAATGGGTTTACTAAAATGCCAGGAATATCATCACTCCTGAAAATTGAATTAAACACTGTCAGTGGTGAATTAACATGAATAGACTTATCTATCCCTGTCCAAAAGTATTTTATCCACAAAATGTGTAATACACAACCATTAATCAGAGGTCATGGATTCTAGCTGAAACCAAATCAAAATTTTTAGAATTCTAATAGAGGAACGCATTCAGGTCAAAGAATATTAACAGAAAAGCTTCCATTGCTGGAAGGGCAAGCAGAGAGAGTCTTTAAAGAAGCTTAGAAATTATGCTTAATTGTTCTCTTGATCTATTGTTCTTGATGATTTAGAAAACCTGTGTGCTGTGAGTTACACTACATTAATTACAGTAGTGTCAAATATGTAGGCCTTTCTTCTTAAAAAAGAGCTTACTTTCTATGGCTTCTAAAAGTGAACTGAAGGCATACTTTAGAGCTGGTATCTCAGCTGAGATCTTTCCTTGCTCTTCCCAAGCAGTAGAATTTTTCTAAAGGCTTGCCTATTGGAGAACCGGGCTCCAAAAGCAGTTAAATCCCCCTTTAGAGGTCCAGCATATAGCTTTTGTTTTGTTTTTTGTCCACAGCACACCTTGACTTCAAACACCCCAGATATATAAAACTCACTGTTAAAGCACTGCATTGTTTGTATTGTAAGATCATTTGAACTGTATTAAGAACTCTGAAACCATAATGAAAGGTTTATTATCTATGGGAAACAGGATAAGTGCTCTAGCAAGAACCCACTCCAGCGTTCTTGCCTGGAGAATCCCAGGGACGGAGGAGCCTGGTGGGCTGCCGTCTATGGGGTCACACAGACTCGGACACGACTAAAGCGACTTAGCAGCAGCAGCAGCAGTTCTAGCAAGAAAGAAACTTTGATTTTCACTTATTTTGAAAAACTGAAATATTCCAGATGCTTTTGTTTATTTTTTATTATTTTGCTCATTGACTTAACTCACTACGAAAGGAACTTGTCGCTAAAAATACATTTCAAGAATCAAATGCCCTTTTTTTTTGTATACATTCCTCCAAATCTATGACTAAGCCCAATGTTCAAGGTTTTCAAAGTGGCTCTAATCCAAAATCAAGTTAACATTTGCACTTTCCCTGAAGTGGAACTCCCAAGATAGCTTTTTGAGCTATCCCTGATGGTGGGTTTTAGCATCACCAACTGGCTCCAATTGGGCCATTTGCTATCTCTACGAAGAGGAGGGAGTCTTAAACACTGAAACAAGAGTCAAAGTTTGTCAGTTCAACTGTTTCTGAATTCATAGATCAGTGGTTATCAAATTTTGGTCCAAAGACCAGCGTCGTCTAGGAACTTCTTAGAAATGCAAGATCTCAGGTCTTCCTTTATTGAATCAGCACCCCTGTGATGGGGATCAGCAGTGTGCATTAACAGACCCTGTAAGTGATTCTGATGTACATAGAAGTCTGAGAGCCACTTTTGCACTAATAGATACTTGTTTCAACTGGATACTAACCAAGAATTCCATCATTTAGAATTAGCAGCTTTCACTTTCACCTTTTTTAAAAAATTTTAATATTTTATTTAACCCAGCATATCCAAAATATCATTTCAGCATGTACTATTTTTTAACTAATTAGTGGGTATTTTATATTCTTTTAAATAGTGTTTTCAAAATCCAGTGTGTATTTTTTAAATTTATTATTTATTGAAGGATAATTGCTTTACAGAATTTTGCTGTTTTCTGTCAAATCTCAGCATGAATCAGCCATAGGTATACATGTATCCCCTCCCTTTTGAACCTCCCTCCCACCTCCTGCCCCATCCCACCCCTTTAGGTTGATACAGAGCCCCTGTTTGAATTTCCTGAGACATATAGCAAATTCCTGTTGGCTATATATTTTACATATGGTGATGTAAGTTTCCATGTTACTCTTTCCATACATCTCACCCTCTCCTCCCTCTCCCCATGTCCGTATATTTATTCTCTATGTCTGTTTCTCCATTGCTGCCCTGTAAATAAATACTTCAGTATCATTTTTCTGGATTCCGTATATATGCATTAGAATACAATACTTATGTTTCTCTTTCTGACTTACTTCACTCTGTATAATAGGCTCTAGGTGCATCCCCCTCATTAGAACTGACTCAGATGTGTTCCTTTTTATGGCTGAGTAATATTCCATTGTGTATATGTACCACAACTTCTTTATCCATTCATCTGTTGATGGACATCTAGGTTGCTTCCATGTTCTAGCTATTGTAAATAGTGCTGCAATGAGCATTGGGGTACATATGTCTCTTTCAATTTTGGTTTCCTCAGGACCATTTATGTTGGACAAGTAAAAGTGACCAATTTCAACTACTCAGAACACTAGGTTTTATTCTGGGGTGCTGAAAATGTTTTAGAGCTAATTAGAGGTTAACAGTTGTGTAACATTGCACATGTACTAAATATCACTGGATTCTTCACCTTAAAGAATGGTTAATTTTGTTATGTGAAACTTACCACAGTTTTTAAAAGATACAATATAAATGAAAGCACTTTGAAATGCAACTGCTTAGTTATGCCAATCTAGACCATAAACCTAGAGATTAAACCTAGAGATTAAATAAATTAGCTATGCCAATAAACCTAGAGATTAAACCTAGAGATTAAACCTAGAGATTAAAAAATTCTCTAACCCATAATCATTTGATATGGGATATATCATAATTTTAATATTTTTTCTAGACACGTGATACAGTTTAACTGCACGATTACTAAAGTTTTCTGAGTATACAGTAGAACATAGAGTATTCATAAAACTGATTTCAGTGCTGGCCATGGAAATTTTCTTGCTAGAGTTTCTTCATGAATCAAACAATATTTTGAACTATAAACAGAACAAGGAAAATTTTTTGTTGCTTATCATTGTTAGCATGAGGATTAGAAAAGAGGCAGAAAGGATAAAAATGAGGCTTTAAAACTTAAATTTCAGAAAATGTTCTACAGGACCCCCCCTTCTGATACTGTAAAACAATTATATAAACACTTATATATATTCCATGAGTAGAGTTTTATTCCTTATGGAATCTACTTGTTTTAATTTTTAATGTTCTTTTCCATAGTGATTTATCACAGCATGCTGAACATAGTTCACTCACTGTGCTGTAGAGTAGGACCTTGTTGTTTAGTCTCTTTAAGGACTTCTAATATAGATGTTATCTTTTATGATATGCTCTCAGAGTGTTCCCTGCATCACAAAATTTTATGTGTTTTATGCATCACAAAATTCTTGAAGTATTGTCTTTTGTGGGTAAAGGATTTGTTAGCTACTGAACATGTATCAGTTTCATTAGGAGATTTTTTTCAGTAAATGAAAAAAAATCTTATGAAGATTCACTTAAAGTGAAAAACAAAGATTAATTAAGGCTTAAATTAACATTATATAAACCTCCCAACTGTCTATCTCTAATATAAAACATATTTTAGATTAGAAATATTATAATTTATATATTAGAAATATTATAGAGACAAATATAAAAAATAGAAAACAATTTTCCTGAATCTTCACAACTAAGAAGTAACATCCTCTGTATCTTGTGAACATAGAGCACACATGCACACACAGACAACAGTTAATAATACACAACATATTCCAGTTTGAAACCTGTTTTCCCCTTAGCATATCACATTTCCCTTGACAGGAAGTGTTCTTCCATATTATCAATACCACTTTAAAGGCACCTAGTATTCCAGCTTACAGATTTAATTTACTAGATTAATTGATTAATTCTCCACAAATGAATATAATCATCGTATCACTGTGAACTAACATCCTTCGTTGTCGTTGTTCAGTTGCTAAGTCATGTCCAGCTCTTTGTAACCCCCATAGGCTACAGCATGCCAGTCTCCTATGTCCTCCATTATCTCCCGGAATTTGTTCAAATTCATGTGCATTGAGTCAGTAATGTTATCTAACCATCTCTGCCTGCCACCGCTTTCTCCTTCTGCCCTCAGTCTTTCCCAGCACCAGGGTCTTTTCCAGGGAGTCAGCTCTCACATCGGGTGGCCAAGTGTCAAACCTTCAGCTTCAGCAATAGTTCTTCCAATGACTGTTTAGAGTTGATTTCCTTTAGGACTGTCTGGTTTGATCTCCTTGGTATCCAAGGAACTCGCAAGATTCTTCGAAAGCATCAATTCTTTGGCATTCAGCCTTCTTTATGGTCCAGCTCTCACATCTGTACAGACTACTGGAAAAACCATAGCTTTGACTATAAGGACCTTTGTCGGCAAAGTGATGTGTCTATTTTTTAACACAGTGTCTAGTTGTCTAGGTTTGTCATAGCATCCTTATACCTACGTTTTTGTGCTTATACTGATTATTTTTCCACTATATTGATATATAAGGTCTCTGTTTACACTAAAAATATCAACCTTTCTCTTTATCTGTCAAGTATTTTTTCCAATTTGTTCCAATATTCTTTTTAATATTGTCTTCCTATCTGAATATTATATTAAAAATATGTCTGATGCAGAACAAACACTTGATGAGCATTAGATTACCACTACTGCTATGAGAAGTAATATTTAATTGTTATTGACCTCTCCAGCTCAAAATGCTACTATTCTTTCTAGGACATTTATATATATATATATATATATGCAGAAGTCAGTGGTCTGTTTTTTGTTTATGTTAGCTTTGTCAGGCTTTTAATAAGGAACTTAGTAATTTCATTCTTATTTCTAATTATTAATGTTAACTTGATTTTACATGACATTTGTATTTCATTTACATTACAATTGACAGAGTTCCTCACAAACTTGTATGAGACTTGAACCTTTCTTTAAGAAGTTGAAAACCATTTCAGAGTTTTCTTTGATTTGGAGATCTGTTAAAAATTTTCCCTTCTTTTAGATCAGCTTTGGTGAGTAAGATTTTTGTCTAGAATGAATTGCTAGAAGCATGCCCAAAGGTAGACATCACTAAGGAAGTTTTTCTAACAGTCTATTCAGGCGATACTGGTCCTGTCTCCTAAATTCATCCTTTTTTTGTAGTCTCAGTCTCAGTAAATGGCAACACCTCATCCCTATTAGACGGCTCCCTGGTTCAGTTCAGTTCAGTTCAGTTGCTCAGTCATGTCCAACTCTTTGCGACCCCATGAATCGCAGCACCCCAGGCCTCCCTGTCCATCACCAACTCCCAAAGTTTACTTAAACTCTTGTCCATCGAGTCGGTGATGCCATCCAGCCATCTCATCCTCTGTCGTCCCCTTCTCCTCCTGCCTCCAATCCCTCCCAGCATCAGGGTCTTTTCCAGTGAGTCAACTCTTCGCATGAGGTGGCCAAAGTACTGGAGTTTCAGCTTCAGCATCAGTCCTTCCAATGAACACCCAGGACTGATCTCCTTTAGGCTTCCTGGAAACCTCCCTAATCCCTTCCTTTCTTCAGCACCACCTGCCACTTGACCGTGTCCCACCCCTCAGTGAGGCCTGCTGCCTCTCGTCCAAATCACATCCAATGACCCCACTGCTGTCCCTGTGGACCCCACACTAATCCAGCCACTATGAAATAGACTGAGATAGCTTCCTAATTGGCCCTCCTGTTTCCAGCTTTTCACATGGCAAAGTGAATTTCCAAAACTGTAAATCAAATCATGTCAACCCCCTGCATTAAGCTTAACTGCTTTCCTGTGTTTCAAATAATTGTTTGAAATAGTAGTAATAGTTACAATCCAAACTCCATCCCAACAAGAGCCCACATAATGGCCCAGCCCACTTCACCTCATCACAGGTCACTGTGACCTTCTCCTGCTGTATTCCAGCCTTTTTGATCTTTATGTTCCTTGGATAAGCCAGTGATTTCCCACCTTAGAGCACTGCCACTTCCTGGAACATCCTTTCCCAGACTTTTGTGTGGCTCCTTCTTCCACAGTCTCGGCTTTGCTATAGATCGCTCACTTATCAGTCCATCTAAAATTGGCCCTGTAACTCCAATCTACTCGCTATTTCACCTTGTCTCACTTTATTTTCTTCATAGAGTTATCTCTTTCTGGAATTTTCTTATTCATTATAGTTGTTTTTCTATTGTTCTTCTATACTATAAACATTATATGTGTTGTTTACATGTCTCTGGCACAGGTTTGCCTTCGATAAATAAGCATTGAATGAGTGAGTGAATGAATGAATATAGTCAGGATGATAAAACATGAGTGAATTTGAGAGACGGAAGAATGAGAATATTTTTAAAATAGATATAAATGTGACTAGAAAATATGTATATCAAGCTGTACACTTAAAATTAATGCACTCTGTACTCTTTAATGTGCATAGGTTACCTCTTAAAATAAATTCATGAATATTTCCTTAAAATAGTTAGAGAAAGTATGAAACGTAAGTAACATGCCTAACTCAGAAGATTCTATTTTGACATACTCTAAAACCTAATAGCCTCCTGTACAATGTCACGAACCTCCTTCCATAGTTCTTCAGGCACTCTGTCTATCAGATCTAATCCCTTGAATCAATTTGTCACTTCCACTGTAACGGATTTGATTTAGGTCATACCTGAATGATCTAGTGGTTTTCCCCACTTTCTTAAATTTAAGTCTGAATTTGGCAATAAGGAGTTCATGATCTGAGCCACAGTCAGCTCCTGGACTTGTTTTTGCTGACTGTATAGAGTTTCTCCATTTTTTGGCTGCAAAGAATATAATCAATCTGATTTTGGTGTTGACCATCTGGTGATGTCCATGTGTAGAGTCTTCTCTTCTGTTGTTGGAAGAGGGTGTTTGCCATGACCAGTGCATTCTCTTGGCAAAACTCTGTAGGCCTTTGCCCTGCTTCAATCTGTACGCCAAGGCCATACTTGCCTGTTACTCCAGGTGTTTCTTGACTTCCTACTTTTTCATTCCATTCCCCTATAATGAAAGGATATTTTTTGGGGGGTGTTGGTTCTATAAGGTCTTGTAGGTCCTCATAGAACTGTTCAACTTCAGCTTCTTCAGCATTACTGGTAGAGGCATAGACTTGGATTACTGTGATATTGAATGGTTTGCCTTGGAAATGAACAGAGATCATTCTGTCATTTTTGAGAATGCATCCAAGTACTGCATTTCAGATTCTTTTGTTAACTATGAGGGCTACTCCATTCCTTCTAAGGGATTCTTGCCCACAGTAGTAGATATAATGGTCATCTGAGTTAAATTCACCCATTCCACTCCATTTTAGTTCACTGATTCCTAAAATGCCAGTGTTCACTCTTGCCATCTCCTGTTTGACCAGTTCCAATTTGCCTTGATTCATGCATCTAACATTTCAGGTTCCAATGCAGTATTACTCTTTACAGCCTTGGACTTTACTTCCATCACCAGTCACATCCACAACTGGGTGTTGTTTTTACTTTGGCTCTGTCTCTTCATTCTCTCTGGATTTTTCAGACCATCCCCAAGGTAAAGAAATGGTTGTCTGATGAGGCATTACAAATAGCTGAGGAAAGAAGAGAAGCAAAAGGCAAAGGAAAAAAGGAAAGATATACCCATTTGAATGCAAAGATCCAAATATTAGCAAGGAGAGATAGAAAGCCTTCCTCAGTGATCAGTGCAAAGAAATAGAGGAAAAGAACAGAATGGGAAAGACTAGAGATCTCTTCAAGAAAATTAGAGATACCAAGGAAACATTTCATGCAAAGATGGCCACAATGAAAAACAGAAATGGTATGGACCTAGCAGAAGCAGAAGATATTAAGAGGAGGGTGCAAGAATACACAGAAGAACTATACAAAAAAGGTCTTCATGACCCAGATAATCATGATATGTCGTCACTCACCTAGAGTCAGATATCCTGGAATGCAAAGTCAAGTGGGCCTTACAAAACATCACTAAGAAAAAACAAAAGCAACAACAAAAAAACAAAAACAAAAACAAAAAAATCACTAAGAACAAAGCTAGTAGAGGTGATGGAATTCCAGTTGATCTATTTCAAATCCTAAAAGATGATGCTATGAAAGTGCTGCACTCAAGATGCCAGCAAATCTGGAAAGCTCAACTGTGGCCACAGGACTGGAAAAGGTCAGTATTCATTCCAATCCCAAAGAAAGGCAATGCCAAAGAATGCTCAAACTACTGCACAATTGCACTCATCTCACACGCTAGCAAAGTAATGCTCAAAATTCTCCAAGCAAGGCTTCAACAGTACGTAAACCGTGAACTTCCAGATGTTGAGCCAGATTTATAAAAGGCAGAGGAACCAGAGATCAAATTGCCAACATCCATTGGATCATTGAAAAAGCAAGAGAGTTCCAGAAAAACATCTACTTCTGCTAAAGCCTTTGTCTGTGTGGATCACAACAAACGGTGGAAAATTCTTCAGGAGATGGAAATACCAGACCATCTGACCTGCCTCCTGAGAAACCTGTATGCAGGTCAGGAAACAACAGTTAGAACTGGACATGGAACAACAGACTGGTTCCAAATTGGGAAAAGAATATGTTAAGGCTGTATATTGTCACCCTGCTTATTTAACTTATATGCAGAGTACATCATGTGAAATGCCGGGCTGAATGAAACACAAGCTGGAATCAAGATTGCTGGGATTAAGTAATATCAATAACCTTGGATGTGCAGGTGTCACCACCCTTATGGCAGAAAGAGAAGAAGAACTAAAGAGCCTCGTGATGCAAGTGAAAGAGGAGAGTGAAAAAGTTGGCTAAAACTCAACATTCAGAAAACTAAGATCATGCATCTGGTCCCATCACTTCATGTAAAATAGATGGGGAAACATTGGAAACAGTGAGAGACTTTATTTGGGTGGGCTCCAAAATCACTGCAGATAGTGACTGATCCATGAAATTAAAAGATGCTTGTTCCTTGGAAGAAAAGCTATGACCAACCTAGACAGCATACTAAAAAGCAGAGACATACTTTGCCAACAAAGGTCCATCTAGTCAAAGCTATGGTTTTTCCAGTAGTCATGTATGGATGTGAGAGTTGAACTATAAAGAAAGCTGAGCACCGAAGAATTGATGCTTTTGAACTGTTGTATTGGAGAAGACTCTTGAGAGTCCCTTGAACTGCAAGGATTTCCAGCCAGTCAATCCTAAAGGGTATCAGTCCTGAATATTCATCGGAAGGACTGATGCTGAAGTTGAAACTCCAATTCTTTGGCCACCTGATGCGCAGAACTGACTCAATAGAAAAGACCCTGATGCTGGGAAAGATTGAAGGTGGGAGGAGAAGGGGATGACAGAGGATGAGATGGTTGGATGGCATTACCAACTCAATGGACATGAGTTTGAGTAAGCTCCAGGAGTTGATGAAGGACTGGGAAGCCTGATGTGCTGCAGTCCATGGCGTCACAAAGAGTCAGACACGACTGAGTGACTTACATGTAAATTAAATATTTCTTTGAGAGTAAACTTGGGGATTTTGTGAAGATTTGGGGTTCCACCATAATGTTCATAAACAAAATTCCTCACCTTACTCAAGGTAGTAAATGGGCCTCAAAATGTAATCATCTCTAGCTTAAAATAAAAGGATGTACCCGCAGGACAAACTTGTTTCAGCCCCAAAAGGACTTTATCATGCTCACCTTAAATTAGGTAGCTCTACATTACCATGTGACATTTGCTAAATATCCAAGTGAAATATTTTCCTGATGTTTAGAAAACGATACTTCGATTAGTAGAGTGGTTTGTTGCATGAGACACTAATGCTTTTCATATGACGCTTCAAAAACACATTTTATAAAAACACAAATGAGTCACTTGGCATAGGGAAGTGCACACTGTAGAAACTCAAATATTTTCTGTATAAATAAGTAAATCCGGATAAAATTTTTTTTAAACTAAAGGTAGTTATTTGGGGTTCCAAACAAAGCTGTGTTTTAAGATTCAAATATTTGAATGAATTCAATTTTCACTTAATCATAATTGGAAGACTGCCACAATTGTTGATCAATTGTACAACAGTGGTGAACTGTGTACTTCAGTATATTTGTTCCTAAAATGTTTTGAAACATTAATAGATACCCTCGTCTTTTAAATATACCCTAAAGAACTGACCTCAGCATTCCTAGGACTTTTAAGTTTAGGGAAAGTTAAATACCTTTCTCTCATTCCCTTCCCAATGAGAGAAACTTTATTGGTTGGTAAGTGTTCTTTTCCTCCAACTTTTTTGCATTTTTCACTCATTTACAGAGCAGGCTGGGCAGTAGAACAAAAACAATGTTGGTTACTGGGGATTAGTTTCCCAGTAGATAGACATAGGCTGTGATTATATATTTCCCAAAGAAGTTAGTCCTAGTTTGAGCATTTTTATCTGTGGCTTAGACCTTAAGAATGAGGACACTGACAGTTTAGAAGCTCCTCAGCGTTTGGAAAAAGTGGGAATGTTGAGGATTAGCCTAAGGGAGTTGTCACTGAGCCAGGCTAACAGTATCCATCAAAAGCTGTAATTGTTATAAATGCTAACCCCAAGGCATCTTCCTAGTTAGCCTCCATTGTTTTAAGCATCTTCTTTCCCTTCAATTCACTATTAGTCCAAGAAAACTCTTCACTTAGCAAGAATAACAATATTTTGACGCTTTCTCCAAAAACACTAAATTCCATATTTACTCATGTCTTCTGTCTGAGATATAGAGCCTTTTCTTTCACAGCATCATGGGGGTACACAGATACTTTAGGGGGCACTTGGGTGAACATTTGTATTCTTACATCAATTAATTCACCCAAAGAATATTCTCACCACTATAAAAAGAAATTCTGTTCTCATGAACAATCACACACTTTCCTGCCTCCAACCAGACCCTGATAATTATTAACCTACTTTCTTTCACTATAGATTTGACTATTCTAGAGATTTAATGTAAACGGAATCATACAATATGTGGTCTTTCATGACCTGATTCTTTGGTTTAGCATAATATTTTCAAGAGTCACCCATGCTGTGGTGTGTAAAATACTTTGTTGCTGTTCATTGCAGTATGCTATTTCACTATAGAGACAGACCAGGTTTTACCAGCAGGTGGACATTCACTTTGTTTCTACTTCTTAGCTGTTTTGAATGATGCTACTGTGAGCTTTCATGTATAAGATTTTGTTTGGACATGTTTTTATTTCACTTGGATGAGTATGTAGGAGTGGAATTGCAGAATCACATGATCATGCTATGTTTAGCACCTTGAGGAACTGCAAAGCTATTTTCCAAAGTGACTGCAGGATTTTCCATAGCCCTCAGCAGTGTATATTAAATTTCTTATGATACAGAATTTACAAATATTTTCTATCAGTTATCTTTTTACTTTTATATAGTGTTCTTTGAAGCACAAAGTTTTCCGTTCTGATGAAATCCAAATTATCTCTTTTTTCTTTTGTTGCTTGTGCTCTCAGTGTCTAAGAAACCAGTGCTGAATCAAGGATCACATAGACTTTTCTTCTAAGATTTTTGTAACTTTATCTTTTACATTTCAGTCCAGTTCAGTCACTCAGCCATGTCCGACTCTTTGCAACCCCATGGACTGCAGCACAGCAGGCTTCCTTGTCCATCACCAACTCCTACAGCTTACTCAAACTCATGTCCATTGAGTCAGTGATGCCATCCAACCATCTCATCCTTTGTCCTCCCGTTCTCCTCCTGCCTTCAGTCTTTCCCAGATTCATTGAATCTTTTCCAGTGAATCAGTTCTTCACATCAGGTGGCCAAATATTGGAGTTTCAGCTACAGCATAAGTCCTTCCATGATTTCCTTTAGGATGGACTGGTTGGATCTCCGTGGGACTCTCAAGAGTCTTCTGCAACACCACAGTTCAAAAGTATCAATTCTTTGGCACTCATCTTTCTTTATAGTCCAACTCATCCAACTCTCACGTCTATATATTAATACTGGAAAGATGATAGCTTTGACTAGATGAACCTTTGTTGACTAAGTAATGTCTCTGCTTTTTAGTATGCTGTCTAGGTTGATCATAGCTTTTTTTTCCAAGAAGCAAGTGTCTTAATTTCATGGCTGCAGTCACCATCTGCAGTGATTTTTAATTTAGTGATTTTACATTTAGATCTCTGATTTATTTTGAGTTAATGTTTTTTATATAGTGTAAGCTTTAGGTCCAACTTCATTATGAGCATGATAAGAAGTTTCATTTTAAAATACTGGATTTTAATTTAAGAAATTTAACAACCAAAAAAAAAAAAAACCCTTAAATGAAAAGAAAGCTAAACTATAAGCATCTAAGAAATATATCATGTTTTTTAAGCTTTATAGAAAAATCAGTCTATGTTCCATGTTATTGAGGGAATTTATATTTAAATTTTTACTTTATTTTTATTTTAATTTATAGAGGGTTATGGTATAATAGAGAAGTATATATATATATATGTGTGTGTCTGTGTGTGTGAAGCTCTGTTACTGCATAATTTTATTTTAAAGTAAAAGCCCTTGTGTTTTAAAGGTTAGAAGATGTATGCAAGATGGCCTCATCAGGCTCCATCTTCTTGAGTTATTAGTTATGAAATAAAGAAAGAGTTCCATTGTACTCATTTCATTCACATCAAGTTACCTTGTTGTCTATCTGAAAATGTTAGAAGCCTCTAGTAAGGATTTATTATAATGATAAATAAAATTATGCATTCCTCAATTCCTAAAAACATGATTTCCATGTTTTTCACTTGTAGAGCTATAAAAACAACTTTTTAATGAGGCCTAGGATTACCATGAGAGCTAATAACTTGAACTGGAAGTAATTTTATTGGTCAAATACAGTTTAAGGAGTCTTATTGGCTGAGTGTGCAGAAAGCACTGACTCTGATCAGTGTTCCAAGTATTTCTACTGGTGTTTTCAGAACATTTACTTAGCATTATTCATGTGTCTGCAAACTCGTAAGAGCTATAGTCTTGAGACAACTTTTTTCTGTTGATAAACCAACCAGCTTTATAGATGTGGAATCTAGAAAAAAATGGCATACATCATCTGATTTGCAAAGCACAATTAGAGACATGGATATAGAGAACACATATTTGGATGCCAAGGGAGAAATGGGGGAAGGGAGGAGCTGGGAGATTAGGATTGACACATATACACTACTACAGATGAAATAGATACGAGATACATGTGTCTCTTTCAGTTCTGGTTTCCGCGGTGTGTATGCCCAGGAGTGGGATTGCTGGGCGTATGGCAGTTCTAGTTCCAGTTTTTTAAGGAATCTCCACACTGTTCTCCATGGTGGCTGTACTAGTTTGCATTCCCACCAACAGTGTAAGAGGGTTCCCTTTTCTCCACACCCTCTCTAGCATTTATTGCTTGTAGACTTTTGGATAGCAGCCATCCTGACTGGTGTGTAATGGTACCTCTTTGAGGTTTTGATTTGCATTTCTCTGATAATGAGTGATGTTGAGCATCGTTTCATGTGTTTGTTAGCCATCTGTATGTCTTCTTTGGAGAAATGTCTGTTTAGTTCTTTGGCCCATTTTTTGATTGGGTCATAATAGCCAGGACGTGGAAGCAACCTAGATGCCCATCAGCAGACGACTGGATAAGAAAGCTATGGTACATATGCACAAGGGAATATTACTCGGCCATTAAAAAGAATACATTTGAATCAGTTCTAATGAGATGGATGAAACTGGAGCCCATTATACAGAGTGAAGTAAGCCAGAAAGATAAACACCAATACAGTATACTAACGCATATATATGGAATTTACCAAGATGGTAAT
This sequence comes from Cervus canadensis, assembly GCF_019320065.1. Lineage (NCBI taxonomy): Eukaryota > Metazoa > Chordata > Mammalia > Artiodactyla > Cervidae > Cervus > Cervus canadensis. The sequence goes on along the minus strand of NC_057395.1, from coordinate 18,946,020 downwards.
GATAACCCTATATGCAAGACAGAAAAAGAGACACAGATGTATAGAACAGACTTTTGGACTCTATGGGAGAAGGTGAGGGTGGGATGATCTGAGAGAATAGCATTGAAACATGTATATTATCAAGTGTGAAACAGATCGCCAATCCAGGTTGGGTGCATGAGACAAGTGCTCGGGGCTGGTGCACTGGGAAGACCCAGAGGGATGGGATGGGGAGGGAGGTGGGAGGGGGGTTCAGGATGGGGAACACATGTAAATCCAACTAATAAAAATAAATGAAAATAAATAAATAAATAAAAAACAAACAACAACAAAAATAAATAGATATGAGAACCGACTGAACAGCAAGGGGGCGCTAGTCAATGCACTCTGGTGACCTAATTAGGGCGGAAGTCCAAAGGGAGAGGTGTGTGTATACACATAGTTGATTCATTTTGCTGAACAATAGAAACGAATGCAACACTGTAAAGTGGCTGTACCCCAATAAAAATTAATTTTAAAAGAAAAAAAACCATCCAGCTTTAAAGCTGGTTTTAGCTTCCTTAAGTACAGTCAGTGACCTTCTTCAGTGCTCCAAAACATTTCTCCCATGACACACTAAGCGTCTATGTATGTTTCTCCTCTGCCTGATTATCAGAACCTTGACAGCAAAGAGTATGCCCTGATACTAACATAGCATTAATACAGAGCAGACTCCGGGAGATAGTGAAGGAAGGGAAGCCTGGGGTGCTGCAGTCCCTGGGGTCGCAAAGAGTTGGCCATGACTGACTGAACAGCAAAAGTATAGAGAAAGGAAATACAAGCATAAAGTTTGTTAAATTAATGGAGAGAGTGCAACTGAAAGAATACCTCAGGAAAGTATTTTTCTGATTATTAAATAATATTTAATAATATAATAATAGTAATCTCAGAATATTGATTTGGGCATAGGTGAATCAATTCTTATACTCAAGGTCACCAGAAGTAAATATTCACAGTTTTCCTGGGATTCTGTGATATAAAGATGCAAAAAGCAGTTTTGAAGAAGGCTGACCAGAAGGCCTCATCTTTGTTGCTCACCGGACGGGCACGGTAGAGAAAGGGTCCCAGAGCTCGCTGACCCTGCTCAACCCAGTACCCTATACATTCCCGGTCCAGTCTTCTCGTGGCCTTATTTTCCTGTAGCCGAGAGCCCTCTCCTCTACCGTGGCCAGGCGGACGTCTAGAGTTGGAGGAGGCCCATCAGCCTCTGCTTATAGCCCTGGAGGCATTACATGGAGCGCCCTGTGTTCCCTGAGGGGCTTGGGTTATCACGGCTCCACTGAATACCGCCACTCTGCAGGTTACCACTGACCCCTCTGCCCCAGGTATAGGTGGGTGTCATGTCTCAGCCTCTGTGGACCCCTATAGCCTGCCCAGTGAACTTTAAGCCCCTTCCTGGCAGAGCTTCATTATGCAAAAATGAAACTACCAACTCAATTAACCCTTCCTTCTGAACAAAGGGCATTTTCTGAGGTGATCTGGAGAAAGTTACCTTCTGTTAAAGACCTTCCAGGAAGAATGTTTGGGTCCTACATGGATGGTGCATTCAGGTGTGTCTGCCAGACAGGTCAGGGCTTCACAGAGAAGTCAGGCAGAAGTGAATCTAGATGTGAGGTGGGTGAGTGCAAGGCCATTCTGTTTGCTTTCTTTTTAACCATAAAGCAAGGAAGCTTGAAACTGAATATTGGCTCTACTGTATGTATTAAATGTCTAAATATGAGCCTCTTTATTTCTCTAAAAGAAAAAAGATGTTTAAAGGTCTTTAAGGTATGTCCAATACTATGTTGAATTTGTAATTTTCCCTGTGCATTATAAAGCTGTTTGCCACACACATAGGAAAAACAGCAGTCATGTAAAATGAGGACTATCAAGTATTTTTTTTCAGCATCCCATCTAATGCTTAAAAGCTGTGTATGTGCGTATATGTATATACTTCAAGTACTCAGGTATTACAACATGATCGTTGCAGAGCCAGTTCAAGGACTTCTAGAAGCAATACATTCAACAATAATGACATTTGGGTACTGACTTCAGGGACACTAGCTGTACTCTTTGAGCATCCCTATGGGTATTGCAGTAACCTCAAAGAGGAAATTCAGAATGTATGTTCACAGACTGCTCCCTTCTGTACTAATATGTAACCTTCAGTCAATAGCATAAGATTCTCTTACAAAGTCTAACATTTGTAAACCCTCATCTATCAATGGAAAAGAAAATGGTAGCACAAGTTCCCATTAAAAGAAAACTTGATTTTTAGTTTTTTAAAAAGTGTTTTCCTCATTAAATTTTTCTTGTTATTACAATAACGTATTAAGAATACATGATTTTTGTAAACATTTTCAAATTACAGAAAGGATAGAGAAAAATAAATCCTTATAAACTGATTATTTCTATAATATCAAATTAAGGAAAGCCTTTTCACACATGACAATATATCAGAAAATAAATCAAAAGACTGATAGATATGAATATCAGAATCTGAAAATTTTCTATCAAGAAAAAATGCATCATGACAAGCATTTATGACAAATGGCACATTTGGAAAAAAAATTATTGCAACATACATACCAGGCAAAGTGTCAATGAAAGCAAAATCTTCTTATAAATTAATGAGAAATAGAAATATCCTACTAGAATGAGGAGATAACAGCCTGGACAAATAGTTCATACTACAAAAGACATCTGAATAGCCAATAAATGGATAGATACTTATCTTCACAAATAATTTTTAAAAACAAAACAAGAACAATATATTGTCTTTTTTCCAGTAAACTATCAAAGATGAAATTGGCAACAACCCATGTCTGAGACCTCATCAGGCATTTATGGAGCTGTAAACTAGTAAAGACTTTAGAGGGCATCTAGTAATATGCGTCATGTTACAGATCATGTATTGCAGATACCCGTGACCCTGCCTGAGAACTTACCTCAAGCAGATCTTCCGTCAAGTACATGATAATGTAGATATAAAGATGTTTGTCAAAGTATTGTTTATAAAAGTAAAACATATCCAGTGATGAAAGATATATTAAATAAATTATGGTAATTTATATAATGGAATATTGTGGGGTCACTGGTAAAGAGCCCACCTGCAATATAGGAATCCTAGAATTCTCCAGGCAAGAATTCTAGAGTGGGTTCCCATACCCTCTTCCTGGGGATCTTCCCAACCCAGGGATCAAACCCAGGTTTCCTGCATTGCAGGCAGATTCTTTACTGACCACCACGGAAGCCCCAAGTATTCAGTGCTTGAATACTAATTGTGGCTAATGGCAACCAGACTGGACAGCACAGGTACAGAACAGTGCCATCAACACAGAAAGTTCTATTAGGCAACACTGATCTAGAAAGGTGCTTTCTGACATATTTTTAGTGGTTGCTTCAGGCTAGTGGAATTTACAGTTAATTTAGTTTCATTACCCTTTTTGGAATTACTTGAATTTTTATGAGTATGCAACATCTTCACATTCAAAAATTATTTTCATCTGAAAAAAATAGCATCTCACAATATAGGCATGAGCACTGCTAATATTGGGTTTGCCAAAAAGTTCATTAGAGTTTTTCTTTAACACTTAATGGAAAAGCCCAAACAAACTTCTTGGCCAACCCAATAGTTGGTTATAATTCCTTTGAGTCTGTGCTGTCTGTAATCACAGTTGCACAGAATTAACATATAACTTCTTAGAGTTGCTTTTATATATAATATTGAATCATAAATGTGACTTTTAAAAGCTGCATAATATTCCATTCTATGTGCTTAAGTGATTTTTGTTTTATATGTTTCCTTGAAATACCACTAAAATACTTAAGAGTTTTGCACATCACTTGGATTTTGGAAAATCAAATTCATAATAAAGACACTAATTCATAGTTCTTTTGTTATAGTTACATAAACATCTAATATATCACACTTTGAAGATGCTTTGTTTATTCTAAATCACTATTCAAAATGACCCTCATAAAATATAATGGACTTAGAAATCAGTATGTTTGATGAAGTGCTTTATAATTCAATCATCCACTTCCACTACTCAATGTAACAATGCACAGAAATCTTTGTTAACATCTATCTTGTGTGGTGACTTAATCAAAATGTGTCACCTCTCTTTAAGTCGTTTAAAAATTGTTCTTTAAATGTATATACTTCATTTGGCTTCCTTAGGCTACATTTTAATAAATATAAAATCCTTTTAATGATATGAACCAAAGGAAAAAAAAATATTTGAAGGGTTAAAGAACAATGACCTGAAATCCATGGAAGAGGAGAAAGTGTAAAAAATCCATTTGACATTTTGCTCTGCAGGTTGTTTTTCTGTTTTTAGAATCTAATCCAGGGTAAACCTGAAGTCAGGGGCTTTCTTTCTGCAGCCATTCTCTGATAGAGATGACTCTGGCAATCAGATTCCTTCACAAGGAGGAAAGATCTCCAAAGCACCTCAGACTCACATACTAAAAGCCCAGTTCATGACAATACATTTCCCCCGCCCCCCCTCCCCCGCCAACCTAAATTTTTTTCTGGTTATTAAACATAGCCATTATCATAAATTTTAAAAGATTTCTTTTTTTACAAGTAAACAAATTATATTAAAACTAAAGGTAATAAATACTCAAAACATTGCTTTCTATTTATTTTGTTGTATTTTATGATTGTCTGTGATCTCGAGGCTATTTATAGCTCTTATATATGTACAGTGAAATATCATATAATAGTGTGCTGCTGTACATCTCTTTCCACTTCTGAATTCAGTGAGGTATTCAGGCAGCTCACATTGGCTGTGGTGATGGTATTCACACTGTGGAGAGCAGTAAATGCCACAATTAGGGGCTGTGGGGGCTTGGTTCTTGCTTGCTTGGGTTTTGTTTTTGTTTCTTTTTTACCTTTGAAACCCTTAAACGTGTACCAGCATACCGTGAGAGGCAACCGATTTCTGCAAGCGTGTGTGTTAAGTTGTTTCTGTTGTGTCCGCTCTTTCCAACCCTATGGACTGTAGCCCACCAGGCTCCTCTGTCCGTGTAATTCTCCAGGCAAGGATACTGGAGTGGGTTGCCATGCCCTCCTCCAGGGTATCTTCCGAACCCGGGGACTGAACAAGCATCTCTTATGTCTCTTGCATTGGCAGATGGGTTATTTACCACTAGCACCACCTGGGAAGCCCAACCTATTCATGGTTCAGTGTAATCCATTTTTGTCCTTAATTGTTGAAATTTGCCAACAATGCTAGGAAATCACTAGACTAAAATGAAACTCTGAAGAAATCTTCCAGTATTGTCTAAAGGATATTTTGCAACAACAACAAAAATTGAACGGGAATCATTAGAGAAAAAAAAAGGAAAGTTCATGAATCAATCCTCTTGATTCTCTTGATTCCATTTTATATACTGCTCTATTTTTGAGCCCCTACATAAGTTTGTTATGAATTAATCATAAAGCAAACATTTGAATGAATTAATTAGAGAAATCAAGAAGTGGAATAATTTGAGCTAATCCTTGACAATAGGCTGATTTCTCTTGATATGAAACTGGGTTACATTAAAATTCATCCTAAAACAGTCCATGCATTAAATGTTAATCTTCTTAAGATGATGTCAAAACATTTAGTTTGCCAATTTCCAAAGGATTTAAAAAATCCCCAGGGCCTACTTTGATAGAGGAGAGAAAAGATGACTGAAAAGAGTAGGAAGGAGCAGAAAAGATGAAAAAGAGGGTAAGTAATATTTGAGAACAAAGTTAAAGTAAATTACTTTAAAATTGTTCAAGTGGTACTGGTAAAACTGGTCAACCACCTGTAAAAAAATGAAATGAACACTTTCTAATAACATACACAAAAATAAACTCAAAATGGATTAAAAATCTAAATGTAAGACCAGAAACTATAAAACTCCTAGAGGAAAACATAGGCAAAACTCTCTGACATAAATCACAGCGAGATCCTCTATGACTCACCTCCCAGAATAATGGAAATAAAAGCAAAAATAAACAAATGGGACCTAATTAAACTTAAATGCTTTTGCACAATGAAGGAAACCATAAGCAAGGTGAAAAGACAGCCTTCAGAATGAGAGAAAATAATAGCAAACGAAGCAACTGACAAAGAATTAATCTCAAAAATATACAAGCAGCTCATGCAGCTCAATACAAGAAAAATAAATGACCCAATCAAAAATTGGGCCAAAGAACTAAACAGACATTTCTCCAAAGAAGACATACAGATGGCTAACAAACACATGAAAAGATGCTCAACATCACTTATTATCCCAGAAATGCAAATCAAAACCTGAATGAGGTACCATCTCACGCCAGTCAGAATGGCTGTTATCCAAAAGTCTACAAGCAATAAATGCTGGAGAGGGTGTGGAGAAAAGGGAACCCTCTTACACTGTTGGTGGGAATGCAAACTAGTACAGCCACCATGGAGAACAGTGTGGAAATTTCTTAAAAAACTGAAAATATATCTGCCATACAACCCAGCAGTGCCACTGCTGGGCATACACACAGAGGAAACCAGAATTGAAAGAGACACGTGCACCCCAATGTTCATCGCAGCACTGTTTATAATAGCCAGGACATGGAAGCAACCTAGATATCCATCGGCAGATGAATGGATTAGAAAGCTCTGGTACATATACACCATGGAATATTACTCTGCCATTAATAAGAATACATTTGAATCAGTTCTAATGAGGTGGATGAAACTGGAGCCTATTATACAGAGTGAAGTAAGTCAGAAAGAAAAACACAAATACAGTATATTAATGCATATATACAGACTTTAGAAAGATGGTAACGACAACGTTATACGCGAAACAGCATATAACTTTTGGACTCTGGGAGAAGGCGAGGGTGGGATGATTTGAGAGAATAGCACTGAAACTTGTATATTACCACATGTGAAATAGATCACCAGTCCAGATTCGATGCATGAGACAGGGTGCTCAGGGCTGGTGCACTGGGATGACCCTGAGGGATGGGATGGGGAGGGAGATGGGAGGGGGGTTCAGGATGGGGACACATGTACACCCATGGCTGATTCATGTCAATGCAGGGCAAAAACCACTACAATATTGTAAAGTAATTAGCCTCCAATTAAAATAAATTACTTAATTTTTAAAAATTGAGTGCAAGTGGACAAGTAAAATGTGAAGAATTGGCTAATAATGTCCTGGGAATACTTAATTGCTTTTTTGTACAATTTTTGTAAAGTTTTGAGAGCTCCAAACTCATTGAATTCTCGTTTCATTCCTGTTTAGAAATGTACTAACAATTTTGGTGATATCATAATGGCATAGAGATCTTATTGACCTGCCTAATTTTACTTACTAGAAACATTCAAATAACTCTCAAGATAATTGTTTTCTCATTGAAAGTTGCAGTCTTAGAGATGACAATTTTGGGCTTCAGGTAAAATGTTGGATTATTTTGAAGGATGGACAGCAAACAGCTTTAGAAAACATTTTCTTACTTTCAAAGAGAAGCATGTACATAAAAGCATATTTAATACAGGACTTATTTAGATGCTATTAGTTATTTCTTACAAAAGTAGGCATCAGACCTCCCCCATACTTTGAATTATAAAGAGTTTTCTAGCTCTGTGTTCCTGAATGAATAATATATTATTGATCTTTATTCATTATGGAATATAGTTAATTTATCTAGAATAATGGGAAAGAAAAGAGATATGAATAAAACTAGGATATAAATCTGAAAATTTGAAATATTTTTAGAATCTTTAATGAACACATATTCACATCAATTGGATTGGCCAAAAAGTTCATTTGAGTTTTTCTATAAGGTGCTATGGAAAAATCTGAATAAACATTTTGGCCAACCCAATATATTTGGGTTCTAGATAAATTATCCAATTTATTTCAAACTCTTCCAGTTTCCTATAACAAATTGCCAGGAAAATTTCTCTCCTATAAACTTCTATGTTTGCATGCTAAGTTACTTCAGTCGTGTCTGACTGTTCTACCCCATGGACTGTAGCCCACTAGGCTCCTCTGTCCATGGGATTCTCCAGGCAAGAATACTGGAGTGGGTTGCCATGCCCTCCTCCAGGGGATCTTCCCGACCCAGGGATCGAACCCGGGTCTCTTATGTCTCCTGCACTATTGCTTTATAACTTTAAGAAGGAGAGATAAGGAGATAAGCAGCTTACAGTGTTTTCACTGCTATTTTTCATGTGATACTTAAAATAAGTTTATTATGTCAGTCATCACAAGAAATATATGAATTATTTCTTTACATGTGACACAGTACAGTTGCAGATTTAATTTTGATCACCACACTAATACTTTAAGATGAGTAGGCATCATTATCAAGCATATTGAGTAAAAATTAAGCTGAAGCTCAGGAAAAATAAGTCAAAGCTGGTTAAACATAGGAGTCAGGAACATAAAAGTTGTAGAAGTGTCCTTTAGCACTCTTTAAATTATGCTTCCTGTGGAAGAGCAAGATAAGGAAAATATAAAATTTAAGTGTGTGTGTGTTTAAAATATAGGTAGAAGCTGTAAATATATAAATGTAAATACAAATATATGTCTTTCTTGGTAAGTCACAAAGTAGGTAAATATATATACATATATATAGTAGCATGTTCTAGTGCCCTTAAGAAATTAAATTATCCAGTAGATGCCCCCATATTGTATTTCATTTTCAGGCTATTGATTTCTTTTTCAAGTACTCACAGCTTGTTATGTACTGCCCTGAGCACTTAACATAATTATTCATTTATTCCTGTAATGAAGAGACCGAATCACAGAAGGGTTAAGAAAACTCAAGAAGTTGCGTTACTTTTAACTGGCCCACCCAAAACTCAGTCAGTGAAACAGGATACAATTTCCAAGGTCTCCCTCCAACTGTCAGAAGTCCTTAGCATCTATGCTAAGCACCCAGATTTTCCAGAAATGGCAAAGGGAGCATTGTTTGTGTTTGTCATTGGACCTTCTTTTTTTATAAGCTTGATTTAAACTTACATTCTGAGGTTTCAGAAACCCCTTGGGTGCCCTCTGTGTCAAATACCATATAAGGAGGCAGATCCCATAACAAAATAGGAAAAAAAAAAAAAGTCTCACCAATAAAGGACTCACGGCCTAGAGACAACTTAGTAAATGTTATCTGCATTCCTTTAACAAACAGGCTTCATTATTCTAAAACGTGGGCACAATGATACTGAAACTTACCCCGAAGCAGCACACACACACAAAGCTGAAGGGGACTGTATGCACGCCTTTCTGTGGTGGATTTTAAACGGAAAGGAAGATAGAGGGCTAACTGCCTGATTTGCACAGACCACTAGCCCTCAGGACATATGGCTCTTTATGCATTGGAGTGGAAATGACTGTGCGTATGAATTTAGCTGACAGTTAGGTGGTGGTTGCATGTGTCAAAGAAGGCCATGGGGAGAGTTTGAAGAATGAATGACAAGCTATCTATACTTTAGAATTTTTAAGTTTGACAAATACTGACTAGATGAGGTGGAGGAAACTCACTACTTTTCCCACTGACTTTTCAAAAAAAAAAACAACTGCTATATATTTCATGCACTTTGACATTCCGTAAAGATGATTGTACTAATAATGACTGAACTTGGCTGTTTAGCTTCCGTTCTTTCCGAGCAAGACAAGAGGTGCCATTAGACCATATTTCTTTCCTATTTTAATTTCACATTTGAATTATTTTTTATTTTAAGGAGCTGCCTAAAATATCACCATGAAACATGACTTGAATGGATGCCAGTTTAAGTTTATTCCGCCATTTGAACTGTTTGCTCAATTTTTATATCAACTCCATCAAGTTGTATTTATATTTACATTTCAACAGTTTGTTAGTTTTCAGCTCAATAAACTAATATCTGGCATTTTCAAGGCACTTTATTCTGGATGGAGATGCATAGTCAGGCCAACTAAACTTTCTCTTCACCACTGAAAGATTTCTTTACTCGTACATGGAAGTTTCCCATGTGCAGTGGAGACTGTATGCCACTTCATCACCACTATACCCAAACAAGCAGAAGGATCTTTGTTATGATGGTGCCTCTGTAAGATAAGAGGGTCAGCACTGCTCTCTTCCTTTCTCGCATTTGCTGATAGTCACTGCCCTTTGCTACAGTCAGTCTATTCTCTCTTAATTCTTCCTTCCATCTGAAAGAATAGCTGAAAATATTCAAGCTCCGCCATTGTCACTTACAGGAAGAAATGGATAAACAACATCCACCTGGGCTTTCCAGGTGGCACTAGTGGTAAAGAACCCACCTGCCAATGCAGGAGACTTAATAAGAGATGCAGATTCGATCCCTGGGTCAGGAAGATCCCCTGGAGGCGGGCATGGCAACCCACTCCAGTGTTCTTGCCTGGAGAATCCTATGAACAGAGAAGCCTGGGGGTCTACAGTCCATAAGGTTGCAGAGTCAACCACACTGAAGCAGCTTAGCGTGCATGCACAGCTTGCACACACTCCACGTCTTCCCCTCTGTGTAGGAGAGTGTTCATGGGACTGCATTTCAGTGTTACAGTCCATGCAAGTGGCAAGTGCTTTATCCAAAAAGGCTTGCTGGCTGTGTGAGCTGCCTAAACTGTTGGTACATCCTGAAGAAGAGAATGGTTTTATTCCTCATGACATTTGTAAAAAAGAGAGCAAAACCTTACAGTGAGAATAAGTACTGATTCCAAGGGGATTTATTCGTCTATTTTTTTCTTTTCCAAAAGTCAAAAATTAAATTCAAGACTTTGATGGAAAACCACCATGGACATAAGTTTATATCTTTCCTTCACAATAGATTTAAATAAAGCATAAACATACTAACATCACTTTAGTTTAATAACTGATCTACCTCTTTCATTTCCGATAGCTGTACTGAGTTTTAATAGACTTTTACATACCTGGCTTTTATGTAAATGATGGATTAAAGTTACATCCATTTAACAGTAATTCAGATTGAAAATGCTGTATTAAGTGATAGGAATGAAATTAACCTAATATGCAAATTGTCTCCGTAAGCCTAACATCCAGTCAAGATGTATTTTATGGGGATAAAAAATGAGTGAGGTATGTTTTCTGCACCAAGAACGTTTTCTTGTGTCAAAATGAAATCTAAAGGTATTGAAAAGATTTTTTATTTTGTGAATATCTGAACTACAAATAGTTTTTCTTTAAAAGTCATATAAATCAAAGAATGAACACTGAAACTGGAATTTGACTTTTTTAAAAATCATCCTTCAGCTTGTGATGCTTTCTTTTATTAATTTCAACCATGTTGAATGATATAATTATAGTAACACACACTATCTCAGGTGTAGACTAGTCTTGACTTCTTCAGTTGCCTTTTACCTGGAAATGTGAATCATTAATCTGAGCAATTTAGCTTTCTTTGCAGTAGAACTGAAGTAATTTAATCATGAATCCTGATGATTGAGAGAAGATGAGTTTATTTAGTCAGACAGTCTCTATTTCATAACTTTCATGGCAGTAGAGATGATCCAGCACTTGACTTTAAAAGTACACTTAACTGCCAGGAGTCTTTGTTGGTCTGGCCAATTCCAGCTGTGGAGACACATGGGGCTGTTCTCTGGGGAGAGTAGGCCTGAGTGACAGATTACTCAAACTAGAAATTCCAAGTTCACCTCACCTGATTTTTTTTTATGAGCTATACTCTTTCAGGCTCTGCAACAGAGAAATTTAACATTTTTTGAGTTGTGGAGATAGCTTGTTTTTTTTTCTTTGTAAAAATTTCAAAGAATGTTTATTTCGGGGACTAAGAAATATGTTTGAATCTTGTAGTAACCCATGTATGTAAATCCTTTTCTGAAATCTGGTCAGGAGATTCCATCAATGAGAAGCAGATATCAATTTCCTTAGTAGAATAGGCTTGGGGGAGGGGTTTTATGCAAATTGTCTGTAGATTTTTGTTATTGTTACAGCATAGTTTTATTTTGTTTGTTTTTGAAATGCAGCCACTCATATCCCCAGATCTGAGAAACAGTCCCCCAGAGACAACCATAGTTTAGACATGCTTATTTTATTTTTTGTTTTTGTTTATTTATTTGTTGGCTGTGCTATGCGGATCATTGTTCCCAGACCAGGGATTGAAACTGGCCTGGCAGTGAAAATGCCAAATTCTAGCCACTGGACTGCCAGGGAACTCCCTAGACATGTTTAAATCCCTTCCACTTACAAGTTTCTACAAACATTAGGTGCCTTTGCTATTTATTCTTCCAGATAATTTCCCCCTTTTGCCTATTCTAGATTTTCCTCTGCGGAAAACAACTGAGGGCAACTTTTCGTACTTGAAAGAATCGATATCTTTGTCGAGAATACCCTGCACATATCAATCTGCTCAGGAATGAAGAATGAGGCTTGAAGCCAGCACATCAGTTTGGGCTGTTGTGTTCAAAATGAGAAAATTTAGAGTTTAGGGAAAAAGAAAAGTGAAGTCATGTCTTCAGGAAGGCATTTCTAATATAACCAAATCTGGTGTTGATAAAAATGAAATAGATGAAGAAAAAGGTCAGTTTTAAAGAGAAATAAAATGATTAATGATAGAAAAGAAAGATACAGTTTAAAAATTTGGATCCATCACCAAGAAAGGGTATTAGAAAGTTGCTTCTTATATATTTAAATGATTTCTCTGTTTACTTTCAGAACAATGTAACTCTAAACTAGTGTGGTTTCCCTTGAAAAAATAGTTCCAAAATGCCTTGCTTCTCCAGTTCATGCTCAATAATCTTTTTTAAATTTATCATATAATTGTTAACTGGCTTCCCTGGTGGCCCAGCTGGTAAAGAATCTGCCTGCAATGTAGGAGACCTGGGTTCTATCCCTGGGTTGGGAAGATCTCGTGGAGAAAGGAATGGCTACCCACTCCAGAATTCTGGCCTGGAGAATTCCATGGACTGTATAGTCCATGGGGTTGCAAAAAGTCCTACATGACTAAGCAACTTTCACTTTCATCTCAGATACATAGAAATATAATAATAAATCCTCAAATAACTACCCCTCATATTAAATCATCACTGTCATTTGCCAGCCTGCATTATCCTCCCAATCCTAGATATCACTTCTACATACTTCATTACAAATTTTTAGTTACATAAAACCAATAGGTTTTAAAAATATATATGAACAGTCATTAGTGGGAAAACTTATGGAAACACAGTCATCTTTCTTATAAATTCTGTACCTAACAGTATTGTTGGGGAGAGTGGGAATTCTGGAAGTCTTTTTCCAGAATTATTTTCTATTCTGGTCACATTCTCTGCATGCTTTCTACTTGCCTATTTCTCAAGGGAAATTCAAATGAACCCGTGAATCAATCAACTATTGATTGATTTAATCAGTACTCAACTATCGATTTAATAAGTGGGCAAACGTATTTTTAATGGACATGTGAATCGGGCTGGCAAGTGTATAGGAGGAAGAGAAAATACTTGAGAGAGAAAAGAGCCAGAGGATGGATCACAGGGCTCTCACTGGAAGGGAGGAAGGTGCAAAGTACAGGGCCCTTTCACGTCCCCACAGTACCCCATTTGTTGCAGAAATAAGGATGTCAGTGAACTCCACAATCACTGGCTTAACACTAGAGATTTATAAGCACAAGTTTCAGGTGGTTTCTGAGGATTATAATTTTCCTCAAGTACACAAACATTTAAGGACTGATCAATGTGTTTTCTCCCTGAACCTTGCCACAATTGTGTTTAAAGCCTGGGATGCAGTTAACTGTTTCACAGAACAGCTGGTATCATTCTTTAACCAGCCTGCAAAAAAAGTTCATTCTTTCTGAACATTTTTCTTTAATCTTTCAATAATGGTAAAAGGATAAAACTTTCCCTTTTTGCCATGATTGTTTACTTTTTTGTTTTGTTTTTTTTTACTGTATTCCTTTCCTTTTCTAGGTCATGCAAATTATGTTTTTGTGATAGTGTTTGATCTTTCACAGAGGCCTGATGTTCTTGATAAATTATCAACGTGTTAGTCAAGTTTAAGTTTCTATTATATTGAGTGCAGCTTTGAAATGTGATTTTCTCTCTTTGTAACTTACCTGAGAGGGTACCTCTTCATGCAGCCAAACAGAGGAGAAAGTTTATTAAGTAAAGGGATAATTAATGTCACCAAATAAAATAACTCAGCTGGAAATATATTGCTTTCTTCTTTTTTTTGTTTGTTTGTTTTTCTAGTTCTCTATTTCTTTTCAAGCGTGCTGTGTATAAAAACCTCAGAAGGGAGATCAGAATAACCAGCCTAAGTCATTAAGCTGTGTTGGCCCAGCATGTAGCTAAATAAATAAGAATATAAGTTATTCCTTGCTCAGAAGCTGGTTGCAGATTTGCTAAGTGATTCATTTGAGGCTAATTTTCTGCATGACCCTCTCATTATCTTCAGGACCTGTCGTATGAAAGGAAAATAATTTCAGCCAAACCAACAGAACCCTATGGTAGATTTTATTATGAATTCAGAAACTTTGGAACATCCTTTTCCCAGCAGGTCTAGGTCCCCAAAAGATACATGCTTCTGATGTCCTAAAGAACATCTGCTCTGAAAAGACTGCAGAATTTCTCTATGTCCAAATCCCAGTATTTGTGAGGCTAGAATAGAGATACCAAGGGAACATTTCATGCAAAGATGGGCACAATAATGAACAGAAATGGTATGGACCTAACAGAAGCAGAAGATATTAAGAAGAGGTGGCAAGAATACACAGAAGAACTACATGGAAAAGATCTTAATGACCAATATAACCATGATGGTGTGATCACTCACCTAGAGCCAAACATCCTGGAGTGTGAAGTCAAGTGGACCTTAGGAAGCATCACTAAGAACAAAGCTAGTGGAGGTGATGAAATTCCAGCTGAGCTGTTTCAAATCCTAAAAGATGATGCTGTGAAAGTGCTGCACTCAGTATGCCAGCAAATTTGGAAAACTCAGCAGGGGCCACAGGACTAGAAAATGTCAGGTTTCGTTTCAACTCCAAAGAAGGGCAATGCCAAAGAATGTTCAAACTGCCACACAGTTGCATTCATCTCACGTGCAAGCAAAGTAATGCTCCAAGTTCTCCAAGCTAAGCTTCAACAGTATGTGAGTCAAGAATTTCCAGTTGTTTGAGCTGGATTTATAAAAAGCAGAGGAGCTAGAGATCAAGTTGCCAACATCCATTGGATCATAGAAGAAGCAAGAGAATTCCAGAAAAAACATCTACTGCTGCTTCACTGATTAGATACTAAAGCTTTTGACTACATGGATCACAACAAGCTGTGGAAAATTCTTAAAGAGTTGGGAATACCAGACCACCTCACCTACCTCCTGAGAAACCTGTAGGCAGGTCATGAAGCAACAGTTAGACCTAGGCATGGAACAACAGACTGGTTCCAAGTTGGGAAAGGAGTATGTCAAGGCTGTATATTGTCACACTGCTTATTTAATGTATATTCAGAGTACATCATGCAAAATGCCGGGCTGGACATGTACAAGCTGGAATCAAGATTGCCAGGAGAAATACCAATAACCTCAGATATGCAGATGACACCACCATTATGACAGAAAGCAAAGAGTAACTAAAAAGCCTCTTGATGAAAGTGAAAGAGAAGAGTGAAAAAGCTGGCTTAAAACTCAAAATTCAGAAAACTAAGACCATAGCATCCAGTCCCATCACTTCATGGCAAATAGATGGGGAAGCAATGGAAACAGTGACAGACTTTATTTTTTGGGGCTCCAAAATCACTGCAGATGGATGAAGCCATGAAATCAAAAGACGCTTGCTCCTTGGAAGAAAAGCTGTGACAAACTTAGAGAGTACTAAAAGCAGAGACATTACTTCGCCAACAAAGGTCCATCTAGTCAAAGCTACAGTTTATGGAAGTGAGAGTTGGACCATAAAGTAGCCTGAGAACTGAAGAATTGATGCTTTTGAACTGTGGTGTTGGAGAAGACACTAGAAAGTCCCTTGGACTGCAAGGAGATCCAACCAGTCAATCCTAAAGGAAATCAATCCTGAATAATCATTGAAAGGACTGATGTTGAAGCTGAAGCTCCAATACTTTGGCCACCTGATGCAAAGAACTGACTCAGTAGAAAAGACCCTGATGCTTGGAAAGATAGAAGGCAGGAGGAGAAGGAGATAACAGAGGATGAGATGGTTGGATGGCATCACTGACTCAATGGACATGAGTTTGAGCAAGCTCCAGGAGACAGTGAAGGACAGGGAAGCCTGGTGTGCTGCATGCAGTCCATGGGGTCACAAAAAGTCAGGCAAGACTGAGCAACTGAACAGCAGCAATCGCCTGTGTGGCTATTTTGCTGAATCTAACAGCCTCTGTTTCTCTCATTGCTGAATGTTGGAGACGGCCCATGCTGTGCACTTAGCTAGTTTTCTGCCCCAACCCTAGATGGCATTGCTGTGCTTTGATTCTGCCAGAACCACCTTTTTCCTTTAAAATGTGTTTATAGGGAGAGGGATGAGATTTTTGCATTTCGATTCATGGGTTGATTGGAGGAAATAGAAGGAGAATTGTGACACATAAAAATGTGTTACTGAATGACACATTGATTGAGGACGTCTTTCTTCCAGTTCTATTGAGATATAACTGACATAACCTTGTGGAAGTTTAGCATGCACAGCATGTTGGTTTGTTACACTTATATATTGCAAAATGGTTACCAGCAGAGTATTAGCTAACACCTCCATCACCTCACATAATTATCATTTCTTTTCTTCTGGTAAGAGCATTTAAGATCTACTCCCCTCCTATTTTTCAAGTATGTAATACAACATTATCAATATTAACTATAATCACATGCTGGACAATAGATGCTCAGACCTTATATCTGGAAATTTATACCCTTTGACCAATATCTTCCCATTTTTTCCCCATCCTCCAGTTCCTGGTAACCACCACTCTGTAATCTCTATTACTATGATTTCAGAACTTTTAGATTACAGGTAAATGATATCATGCAGTATTTTTCTTTCTCTTTCTGACTTCTTTCACTTACCATGATACCATGAGGATCATAAATCTTGATCCAGAAATCCTTTCATGATTTCAGAACTTTTAAATTACAGGTAAATGATATCATGCAGTATTTGTCTTTCTCTTTCTGACTTCTTTAACTTACCATGATACCATGAGGATCATAAATCTTGATCCAGAAATCCTTTCTCCACAACCTTTGGGCAAGTTATTTTACCTCTCTGGACTTTTCTGGGGTGAGAGACTTCAAGTCATACCAATTTCTTTTAAGAATAAAGGCAACTTTGTCCTGAGATTATCATACTAAGTGAAGTAAGCCACACAGAGAAAAACAAATATCTTATGATATTTCTTATATGTGGAATCTAAAAATATGATACAAATGAATTTATTTGCAACACAGTCATAGAAAACAAAAATGGTTACCAAAGAAGAAAGGAGGGAGGAAGGGTAAATTAAAAGCTTGGGATTAATATATACACACTAGATATAAAATAGATAACCAACAAGGACCTACTGTGTCCTTGTATCCCTGTATCACAGGGAACTCTACTCAATATTCTGTAATAACCTTTTAGGGAAAAAAAATCTGGAAAAGAATATATACATATGGAAAGTGAAAGTGTTAGTTGCTCAGTCATGTCTGACTGTTTGCAACCCATGTACTGTAGCCCACCAGGCTCCTCTGTCCATGGAATTCTCCAGGCAAGAATACTGGAGTGGGTAGCCATTTCCTTCTTCAAGGGTTCTTCCTGACCCAGGGAATAAACCTGCGTCTTCTTCACTGCAGGCAGATTCTTTACTGTCTGAGCCACCAGGGAAGCTTTGTGTATATATATATATAAACCAAATCACTTTCACGGAGAAGGCAATGGCAACCCACTCCAGTACTCTTGCCTGGAAAATCCCGTGGACAGAGGAGCCTGGTAGGCTGCAGTCCATGGGGTTGCAAAGAGTCAGACACAACTGAAGCGACGTAGCAGCAGCAGCAAATCACTTTACTATACGCCTGAAACTAACACAACATTGTCAATCAACTATACTTCAATAAAAATTTTAAAAAATCAAAGAATAAAAGTAAACTTTGTTTTGAGGGCATTCTAGCTCTAATTCTTCTGAAATCAAGCTGCCATGTTGGAATCTCTAGCTGACTAATTTTTTTCAATCTTTGTTTATTATCCAGGACCCTAAATTACGTGAACTTCTGGATGTGGGGAACATTGGGCGCCTGGAACATCGCATGATAACAGTGGTGTATGGGCCTGACTTAGTTAACATCTCGCATTTGAACCTTGTGGCTTTCCAAGAAGAAGTGGCTAAGGTATGGTGGATTGAAACCTCTGAAGCTGATCACCTCAATCTGAATTCGTATGATATTATCCTGATTCCTTTGAAAGACTTTGAGTTTTCATCATATTTATCTTGTGTTAAAATTCCATCTAAAAATCACCTCGCTGCCAATTAGAAGTGTGATTCAAACACTTTCAAATAATGGCGTTGACTTAAAATTATGGATTTTTTCCTTAGAAATTAGGCATTTGATATCATTTCTTTTCAAAAGAAAATATAGAGGAAACCACATTCCATTTCATCTGATCATCTTATCCCAACTCATTTTCTCTTAGCCTTACCATCTTCTTTCCATCTGTCTCCTAGAAGACAGACATTCTCAATACCTATTCAATTTCTTTTACAATGGGCAGCACCTAATCCATGATTATGCACAATTATGCTCAATTAATATGAGAAAGGATGAAAAATTCTTAGAAAATTAATTAAAAATCTTAATAATAAATATTTATTCAGCCATGTACTAGAAAGATGAATTAGATATGGATTCTTCATTAAAGAGTTGCTAATTTACTAAGTTAATGGGCCTTTCAGACGAATACAGAAATAATCAGAAAAAAGGCAGGGTATATCAAATAAGAAGCTATGAATTTCTGGGCAACTTGGACTCAGGTAATTTGATGCTTTCTCTAAAACTGTTCAATTGCCATTAAAAGAGCTTGAAATGAACATGTTTAAAGTAAAGGTTTCTTTTTCCATGATTATACTTTGTAAGATACTTATGACGGTCCTGGGGCTCCCTGGTAGCTCAGCTGGTAAAGAAGCCGCCTGCAATTCAGGAGACCCTGGATTGATTCCTGGGTTGGGAAGATCCACTGGAGAAGGCCTAGGCTACCCACTCCAGTATTCTTGGGCTTCCCATGTGGCTCAGCTGGTAAAGAATCCACCTGCAATGCAGGACACCTGGGTTTAATCCCTGGGTTGGGAAGATGCCCTGGAGAAGGGAAAGGCTACCCACTCCTGGTCCATGGCCCGTGTAGTCCAGGGGTCACAAAGAGTTGGACATGACTGAGTGACTTTCACTTTCACTTGCAAAGTTGACCCTGACCCTTTATACAGTTTCCTTCCAGAGGGGACATGGGGGTACCTATGGCTGATTATTGTTGATGTTTGATAGAAAACAACAAAACTCTGCAAAGCAATTATCCTTCAATTAAAAAATAAAGTGGTTAAAAAAAAGTATATGAATCTAAGTAAAAGTTGAAGTCTGCATGTCATATCTGTGGCCTTATATAGCTTCTCACATCATGGTTGACAACTATGGGGTCATGTCAGGCCAGTGTTCATTGTCTGAGCATTGTGATCTATAATTTTTTGACCTTCAGTGCTCTGACATTTTTCTGAGCTACATACACCAAATGGTATGTCCTGACCTCTAATTTATTAGTGATTATTTGTTGTTGTTCAGTCGCTCAGTCATGTCCGACTCTTTGCAACCCCAACCCCATGGACTGCATGCAGCATACCAGGCTTCCCTGTCCTTCACCATCTCCCAGAGTTTGCTCAGGCTAATGTCCATTGGGTTGGTGATGCCCATCCAACCATCTCATCTTTGTCATCCTCTTCTTCTCCTGTCTTCAGTCTTTCCCAGCATCAGGGTCTTTTCCAATGAGTGAGTCCTTCACATCAGGTGGCCAAAGTATTGGAGCTTCAGCTTCAACATCAGTCCTTCCAATGAATATTCAGAGTTGATTTCCTTTAGTTTGATTGGTTTGATCTCCTTGCAGTCCAACAGACTCTCAAGAGTCTCTTCCAACACCACAGTTCTAAAGCATCAATTAGTGATTATGGTAGAGGTTTATTTCCAAAAGTTGCATAATAGCAACTTCAGTTCTTACAGTGGAATGAATAAAATGCTATCTAGTTTTGATACTCTGAGGTCTTGAAAAGCTACTTTTTAAGGCTGTTTTACAAACTCAATCTATTTTATATCTTCAAGAACTAAGTCACCCGTTTACGTCTATGGTATAGTTTGCGCTTAGAGAGACCTCAGTTCACTGAAACACTGTCTGTGTGGCCACATTGTACTGCTTTGCAATCATTCTTATTCTGGTACCTGCTGGTGATCTGTTGAGTGTATACACTTCACTTCTCAGTATATGTATGTATGATTGGATGGATGAATGAACATAGATAAATAAATACTAAATATTTCTACAATAATTTTCAAATATCACTGCTAGAATACAATCATGTTCAGTTCTTAGTAAAATGACCAGTTTATAATATTCATTAACACTCAATCAGAAGGACTTAATAAATCACAGTAACTTACAGGGAGGCTTTTACTGTGAGTGAATATAGATTTTATATTATAAACCAATCTGCATATTTTATGTTGCATTAAACCTTTGTGCACTGGTGTTAAACATTTTAACTTTCTCCTCTCTATGGTCTTCTGCTCATTAATTTTCTTTAGAGATTGTGATTACCAAGCCCTATAGTATTCCCTGTCAGAACTGCATCTATAGACATTTTTCCAGCAGCTACTTGCCTGATATAATTAACAAAGCTACAGAATATGTTTTGCCTTCCCTGACTGTGATATTCTGTAGGGTATTTTTTCCCCCACTGAAATTGCTAACCAGAAGGTTTAGATTTGCAAACACTATGTGCTCTGAAAACTTAATTTCCACCCTTCTAATTGGCAGTACTGTCTCATAACATCACGCCTTCTATTTAGTCTTGGGAGCCAACATAGGTAGTAGCTTGTATAGTGCCTGCACCGAAGGAGACAGTTTACCTCGTTATGTAGAATGCCCAACAGGAACCTGGGCTTCTCTAAAAGTCAAATGTCTCCGGAAGAAATTGTTGACAAAGGCATTCAGGCTCATTCATTCATTCAACACGCATTTGTCAGGTGCCTTCTCTGTGCCAGTGTCAGGGACACAGCATTCTGTAGAAAATAGATACATCATGATGATGAAGCACTCTGATTGTGGGTCAGGTGGAGGTCTGTGTGGAGGGATAAAGCAGAAGAAGAGCATGTGAGGGTGGAGGAGGGGGATTATTTCTTGATGGAGTGCTCAGAGAAGGCAAAACTCTGAAGGAAGTTGCTCAACTGCAAAGTATCATAGATTTCTGAGAAATCTCTTCAGTTAATTAATTTTTTTGTCAGAACCAGGACGTCAACTTTCCTAAATATATTTTTCCAGATTTTCATGCTTTCTTTCTTACATAAATCACTTGAGATTTTTCTTTTAGACAAGTGACTGCTTTCAAAGATGGATTGGGGAGAAAACTGTCTTTCAATTTTTCCCTCTGTGGTTAGACTACAAAAGTGGCCTTTTGCAGTGAAATAACAGTATTCTTCTTGATATGAAGCACAATTTGCCAACCCTCTGTGTCCTAAGGATCAAATCCCTCTGATCCAAGGGCTACCTCCCTTTAATAGACTTGGAAAATAGGGGGTTTGTTTCGTATCTGTCCTCTGAGAGTCACACTTCTTCCTGCATCTCCTACTGCCTTGAGGACCAACAAGCACATCCATGTTTGTTGTCCCTGACTTCAGCACCCCATCTCTGGGATGCCCTGATTCCTCCTCAGAGCTACAGAGAGATGGAGGGTATCATCATCCTTCCCTTTACCCTCCGCTGTTAACTCCCAATAGTCCTCCACACACAGGTATTAATGCAGGGCTCCTGGCAAAGTTGCAGCTACCAGCAAAGGAAATTAGCAAAGGCAATAGAAGTTGACTTCTTCGTTTGTGGTGTAGGCTTTTGAAGGACTTTAGCTTTTATTCTGAGGGGTATGGAAGCCACTGGAGGGTTTGGAGCAGGTGATAGACGTGATCTGACTTAACTCTTCAGTCAATGATTGACGGCAAGGGAACAGACAATAATGGAAGCAGGGAGATCAGTTAAGAAGCTATAGAAATATTTTAATTGGACTGTTAGCGTGTAGAGATAAGAAGGGAATCTGAGTATCTATATCTACGTGTACTTAAGGGTATCATTGAGATCATGAACAATTGTGATTGTATGTTGCATGTAAGAGAAAGAGAAGAATCAAGAATGATGTTAGAGTTTTGGCCCAACTGACAGGAAGGATGGAAGTACCATGTACTCCATAGGGAGGATTTAAAGTAGAGCACATTTGGTGGTGTAGAGCAAGGGTTCATCTTTGATTATGTTCGGTTTGAGATTATTATTAGATACCAAAGCAGATATGTTGAATAGGCAGTTAAATATATGAGCTTGGCATTGAATGCCAAATATAATGCATCAATTTGGAAGTCATCAGGTTATAGATAGTATTTAATGAGCCAGGATGAGATCAGCCAGGCAGCAACTGTAGATAGAGAAAATGTTCAAGGCCTGAGTCAT
Organism: Cervus canadensis; assembly: GCF_019320065.1. Taxonomy (NCBI): domain Eukaryota; kingdom Metazoa; phylum Chordata; class Mammalia; order Artiodactyla; family Cervidae; genus Cervus; species Cervus canadensis. The sequence goes on along the minus strand of NC_057395.1, from coordinate 18,923,368 downwards.
TGATACTCCAGTTTGAAGAGATTGCAGGGATAAGAGATAATCAGAAGAAGCAGTCTGACAAGGGGTGGTCAGTGACCTGGCAGGGAGGCCAGTCTGTGAATCTGGAAGTCAGGGGAAGACAGCGTTTAAAGAAGAGGGTGATCAACAGGGCCAGCTGTGCTCTCGGGTCAAGTAAGATGAAGGCTGACAACTGACTATCAGATTCAAGGATATGGAGGTCCCTGGTGACCTTGATTAGAGCAACTTCATGCAATAGCGGGATCAAAAGTCTATTGGAGTGGGCTCTGGAGAAGGAAATGGCAACCCACTCCAGTATTCTTGCCTAGAGAATCCCGTGGACAGAGGAGCCTGGTGGGCTGATGCCTATAGGGTCACACAGAGTCAGAAACAACTGAAGCAACTTTGTGTGTATGCATGCATTGGAGAAGGAAATGGCAACCCACTCCAGTGTTCTTGCCTGGAGAATCCCAGGAATAGAGGAGCCTGGTGGGCTGCCGTCTATGGGGTCACACAGAGTCAGACACGACTGAAGTGACTTGGCGGCAGCAGCAGCAGCTGGGGAATCAGTGGAGAGAAATGAAGAAGACAAAAGAGATTGTTCTTGTGGGAAGTTTTGATGTAAAAGGCAGGGGGGCGCTGAGAAGATTGCTGGAAGAGGGAAGCAAGATCAAGGGATAGTTTTAAGATGGGAGAAACCACAACATGCATGTATGCTGGTGGCAATGATCCTGTGGAGGGTAAAGAATACAAGAGAGTTGGAGAACTGCTGGTGCATGTCCTTAAGTAGGCAAGCATGGCAGGATCTAGTTATAGGATTCAGGAAAGTACAGCCTGAGGCCAAGCCTGACGTATCACTATGTTTTTACATAGTTTTTTTGAAACACAACAAACCCATTTATTTACATATTGTCTACGGCTGCTTTCTCTAGACATAGTTGAGTCATTATTACATAAACCATACAGAGTACAAAGCCTAAAATATTTACTCTGTGGTCCTTTGTTAAAAAAAATTGTGGAATCTGTCTTAGTTCACAAATAGAGGGACTGGGCTCAGACAGGAGCAAGGAGACTTAACTGATCAGAGGAGGAACAGCAGAGTCCTTCAGTAGAGATGCTGGTAGGCAGCCCGTGGGGTGGAGGGAGTGACAGAGGCTTTCTGGCTGCCTCTGTTTTCCCGGTGACGAAGGGAATAGAAGTCAGTAGCTAAGCACAAGTCAGTGAGTATCCTAAGCAACGTTTAAATCCTCGAGGCTTTTTCTGCACCAGTGGGTGAATTTCTTTAAAGAGCTGACTGGTGAGGACTTTGCTAGTGGTCCCGTGGTTAAGACTCCATGCTTCAAGTGCAGGGGATCTGGATTGAATCCTTGGTCAGAGGACTGAGCTCTCACATCCTACAGAATAACTAAGCCCACAGGTCACAACTACTGAGCCTGCATGCCGAAACTAGAGAAGTCAGGCACTGCAGTGAAGACCCAGTGCAGCCAAAATAAGTAATTGAAATAAAATTATATATAAAAACGATCTTACTGGCAAGGTTAACATGGACTGCAAAAGACAGATCATTTACATCAATCCAAAAATCTATATCATGTGAACAAGTTAACCATTTATCAGGTCCATGCAAATTTTTCCATGGGTCAAAGAGTCTGAAGATAAAATAATTTTCTTCTTCCTGCCCAATTCTGGTGCCTCTTTCTAATATTCTGCTTTCCTTTGAGGTGGGAGGTGACGCAGAGGCATCTGATTGTGCTACTTCTTCCTACAGTCATGCAGCCTAAACACCATTGTGAGGGATGGAAAACAGATTGCTCTGAACCAGGGGCAGGATTCACAGGATTGCACTATGTTGGTGTTTGCTATCAAATCTCAAGGATCCAGTGGGAAACCTCTCTTCATCAAAAAAAATTCAATAAGAAATGGAATCTGTCTCGTGATTAGTGAAGAAGACTCTCTGTGTGCAGAGGCAGCGGAAGTGGTGCCTTCCCTGTCTGGATTAAGAAATCTAAAATCATTTTCTGCATGTCCTCCTCTGCGTTCAGGTTCCTTTCCATGGCTGGGTCCCTGGATGCTCATCCCCCTGCCCCCTTCCTATCCCAGATCCTTGTTCAATTCATTATAATAGCGATATAGCCCATCACCCCAAGAGACAGAATTCAGCCTTGGCATGAATGGTGGGTAACCATTCCCTTCTCCAGGGGATTTTTCTCAACCCAGTGATCTAACCTGGGTATCCTGCATTGCAGGCAGATTCTTTACTATCTGAGCCAGCAGGGAAGCCCAAAGCTTAGATGGATATTGCCAGTTTTCCAAACTGTTTGACTCAGTTTTTATTTTTTGTTTCCATATAGTTTTTTTTTTTTTTTTTTCCATCAGCAGACAAATGGATAAGGAATCTGTGGTACATATACACCATGGAATATTACTCAGCCATTAAAAAGAATTCATTTGACTCAGTTTCTAAAATGTTAACTCACTCATGCAAAAAAAAAAAAAAGTTTAATAGAGGATCTCTGTTAAATTGTTAGCTATTGAAGTAGCTGTCACAAAATAAATGAGCTCTCCAAAAAAATGTTTTATATACTGACATCAGCCTTCAGGGGATATTTTAGAATGTGGGGGTAACATCTGTTACTTCAGCAGGTATGACTATCATAGAGTCTAGTTCACTCTTTTGGGGAGTGTGATCTGGAAGCTTGCCTTAACTTCATCCCCACCAGTTGATTACCCTCCATCCAAATATGTTGCAAGCTCTCTGAATTTCCTAATTAGCTCCCACATCTCTTTCCTCATCCTACTACCCACTCCCGTCTTGTTCAAGTCCATGACAGGTCTTCTCTGTAACTACCTTCTACCTCCTTTTCTAGAATTCTCTCCTTGTTCTCCAACTCTGCGTGTCTCTCTGCCAGGAGTGATCCTTAAAAAGCCTCAAACCTGATCAGACTTCAAGTCATTTCTGTGGCATTATTACCTACAAAATGAAGTTTTCTATTTCATGGTCATTCATTTAGTAAATAAATATTCTTTGAAGGCCTAGTATGTGCCAAGCACTAGGGATTTACCAGTGGTGAAAACAAACATAGCCTCTGCCCTTAGGAGCTGCCGAATCACCACCTGGACCCCAGCACCATTCTGCCTCAGCAGTTCCTAACCACTTGCAATTCTTCCTGCCTTTATAACCTGAGTGCCTTTGGACTTATGTGCTTTCCTAGATGTCCTTTCTCCACTCTGTCCATCAGCAGAATTTCCAAGCCTCCTTTAGGGACTCACCATGTATACAACTCACCTGTCTCCCCTCTGTCCCATGATTTCCATGAATAACTGACAGTTTCTTCCTTTTCTTTGATCATCCCATGCCTATTTTCTATTGCATTTATCACACTATAATTATCTGTCACTATGTCTGACACCCTATCCTGGATTTGTGAGCTGCTCAAAGTCAGAAATATAGTTTAGTCATTTGTGTTCCCAAGATCTATCTTAGTCTCAACTGATAATAGGTACCCAATAAATGTGTGTTCTGCAGGGACAGAGGAGGATGTTTAAAAAAGGAAAGAAGAAAGGAAAATAGGACAGAGTGAAGGAACAGAAGGACCAAGAAAGGAAGAAAAAAGCTTATGGGTCCTTGAAAACAGTTAATAGCTCATGGAATATTATAGAGCTCCAGAGACTTTGAACATCATGTGCTCTAATCTTGTTTTTGAGTTGAAAATATTGAGGCCCTTGAGCTAGTTGTTCCAGATTTCTTGCTCTGAACACAAGCCTCTTCCCAAGGTCTGCCAGGATGCCCAATGGCTTCTACCTTCCAAGCACAACTCAGGGTCACTGTTATTGTCATCCTCCTCCTCTACCCATCAGTTGCCACATTTTTCTGAAGAAAAGGAAAAGTATCTTCAACTGGCCAAATGTTGAGATGGTTCAAGGAAAGGAATAAGAGATTGTGCCACAAAAGTGGGGGGGTGGCTTTTCAAGAAAAAGAAATTATAGTCTACTAAATGAAATAGAAAAGGGAAAGAGAGACTAGTGAATGGTCCTGCCTCAGTCCTCTGACCACTCCTGATACAGAACTTGATTCCTCAAAGACTTTCCACTTTTCTTAGACTTCCCTCCAAATTAATTGTATAGATATTTAAAAATAACCTCAAGAGACATAAAGTTCTTATATTTCTTTTTAGTTTGGGGACATATGTGTTGAGATAAGACTTTTCAAACACTAACAGGTTTTCTATACACAATTAAGTTTATCTCACTTTCTTTTTGAATTTAGCACCAACTTATGGTGGATGAGCAGTGGCTATAAACTTTACTTTTTAAACAAAAAGGAAGAAAAAGAGAATTAAGTACCATATATTCTTTTCAGCAATATACTTTGGGATATAATGGAAAACTGTGCTGATCTCCTTGGGGGTAGAATATACATGCCAAAAATATTGCTGTATTGAATATATATTGCTTTTTACACACATGAAAAGTTAGCCCTCTTGGTTATTCTGTCTCATGAGATCTTCATTCAGTGGCATTCTTGACCTTCTCATATTAAGACATATCTTTGTCATCTTAGGACATTCCTCCATCCAATCATAAATAAGGCCCAAGTTCCTATCAGGTCCATATATTGCTCTGTCAGTCTTAGGATTTGATAGTCGTGGGTATTCTTTCTTGGAAAATGAGATTCACCCCACATCCCGCACTTGAGTTTCAGATGACTATGGGGCAAATAAAGGATATTTATTTAAACTTTTAAATTGTGAAAATGTTACCTGCCTGGAACATCCATATAAAGGTTTAAAAGTTCAAAGTCACCCTCCCCAAAAAAATCATTTTAAAAAAGAAGGGAGAAAAAAAGGCAATTCAGAAGTTAATCTCTTCTTACATCCAGATAAGAACAACTGATTGCTATTCTGTTGACTGTGGAAGAAATCATACCTACCCACCTTCCCAAGTGGCTTTCCTGATTCCTTCAGTTCAGCTCAGTTCAGTTCAGTTGCTCAGTCGTGTCCGACTCTTTGCGACCCCATGAATCGCAGCACGCCAGGCCTCCCTGTCCATCACAAACTCCCGGAGTTTACTCAAACCTCATGCCCATCGAGTCGGTGATGCCATCCAGCCATCTCATCCTCTGTCATCCCCTTCTCCTCCTGCCCCCAATCCTTCCCAGCATCAGGGTCTTTTCCAACGAGTCAACTCTTCGCATGAGGTGGCCAAAGTACTGGAGTTTCAGCTTCAGCATCAGTCCCTCCAATGAACACCCAGGACTGATCTCCTTTAGGCTGGACTGGTTAGATCTCCTTGCAGTCCAAGGGACTCTCAAGAGTCTTCTCCAACACCACAGTTCAAAAGCATCAATTTTTTGGTGCTCAGCTTTCTTCACAGTCCTACTCTCACATCCATACATGACCACTGGAAAAACCATAGCTTTGACCAGACAGACCTTTGCTGGCAAAGTAATGTCTCTGCTTTTTAATATGCTGTCTAGGTTGGTCATAACTTTCCTTCCAAGGAGTAAGCGTCTTTTAATTTCATGGCTGCAATCACCATCTGCAGTGATTTTGGAGCCCCAAAAAATAAAGTCTGACACTGTTTCCACTGTCTCCCCATCTATTTCCCATGAGGTCATGGTTCCTGATTCCTTAAACGAGAGCTTCTTTTGAGCCAGGCAGGGTTCAAGGGCGCCACAGAGAGGAGTCAATGCCCAACTTAAGGGAAGATACATATGCCAAGACTCAGAAATAATGATGATTTCAGGCTGTGGGCTACTGTTAGTGCAAGTCTGCTTTTCCCCAGGAAAAAGTCAGAAACTGATTAAGCTGCAGCATCTTCCTTTCCAGTCACCCAATAACACAGAAATGAGCTTCTTCCTCCTCATTCCTCTGCATCTCTGGCAGCTGAAAAAGCCCTGATTGTATTTCCTGTGTATCTAGCCTTAAAGAAGACACAAAAATACATTTTAAAAAACTATAACTGTTGGAAAGGAAGAAGAAATCTAAGAAAATTTGGTTTCCTTGCTTAATTACTATGGAAAAATACCTGACATCCTTTGAAAGTGGCAGGTCAGCCTGTTTCATCTACTGCCTTAATATCAGTTGTTATGTTTATATTTCCAATGCATCAAATGCTCCCAAGGAATAAGCTGCCCTTAAGAATAATTCTTTTTTGAAAATTTTAATGTATTGGCTATATAATAATAATCATTCACTCATTCACTCAATAAATACTTCATTGCCTACTCTGTACCAGCCACAGTTTTGAGTGATGGGGATAAAATAAACAGACAAAAATGATTGTCTTCATGAAGCTTACTTCATGGTGGGGGTAGGGTGATGATAAGCAAAATAAATAAGATGGTAATAGGAGCTAGGAAGGAATAAGGCAGAGAAGGGTGATAGGAAGCATTTGGGGGGGTACATATTCCAATTTTAAATCAGTTGGTCAGATACAGTCACACTAAGATATGATGATCTATGAGGGAAACCTTGCCGATGGTGGAGTGTGTCGAGTGGTCATCCCAGAGGAGAGTGGTGCTGAGGCAGGTGTGAATCGGCACGTTGGTGGAGGGAGTGATGAGCTGGGAGAGAGCAGCGGGAGAGGCTGGCGTGGCGGCAAGTGACCCAAACAGGTGGCCACTGTGAGAATTTGATTTTACTCTCAATGACAGAAGTATCTATTACATTGTTTTGGGCAGGGGATGGATTTGGGGCGACATATTTTGACAGGATTGTTCTGGTCGCTCTGTTGAAAAGCTGTAAGGAAGGGTATAGAAACAGAGATAGGGAGAGCAGAGTGCCTGGAATAGAGGTGGTGAGAAATGGTTAGGTTCCTGATACATTTTGAATGTGAAGCTGAAAGATTCACTGAATGAATCAGATACATGACATGAGAGAGAGAGATAGAGCTAAGGATGATCTCAGAGGTTCTTTGAATTTAATTTATTGAAGTAAAGAACCAGATATTCCTATGTGGGAAGATCAGAAATTTGGTTTTGAACACAAATTTTAAAGTAGTATTAGCCCAAAACAGCAAAACAAGCACAGGTATGACATCTTATCTCTCTTGAGGTGAAAATAATGATAAAGGAACATAAATACACAATGATGAAGAGAACAAGATAGGTCACTAGGACATGACATATTTCACTAAGTTTGCAGGGGAAAAAAAAAAAAGAGATGTCATAGTGGAGAAAACCACAGTCTAGGTTATATAGAGAGTAAAAAATGAGGAAGTCCCTGACCTGCTCAGAAACAATCAAGAGATGCTCCAGGCTTGAGTTCTACCAGCCCAGCAGAACATGGAGTAAGAAGTGGGAGTGAAAAAAACAGGCTTTCATTCCCTACTCCTGATCCTCATATAGAATAATCAATAACCAATTACTTCCTGCATCAAAAATTTGAGTGGTGTGTCTTTTATGAAACTGAATAAATGATTGAAAAGTGTCATTGTGGGTAGCCCTGGAGTTCAGGATCCAGAGTAAAGTTCTCATTCTAACATTTGTGGATACCACACCATGGTGGCTGGAACCCACATGCTCACTGGAAAAGAAGTCTGCTAGCTGGTCAACCCCACTCCAATACTCAGAGCTCCCAGCCAGCACTTCTGTTGCCCCGTCTAAGATGGGAACTTAGATATCCACAAGCTATTGAAAACAGCTACAATACTGATTGATAAGGGATACAAAGATGAACAAAAAATAGAAGTGATAATAAAGTGAAGTCACTCAGTCATGTCCGACTCTTTGTGACTCCATGGACTGTAGCCTACCAGACTCCTTGGTCCATGGGATTTTCCAGGCAAGAATACTGGAGTGGGTTACCATTTCCTTCTCCAGGGGATCTTCCCAACCCAGGGATCGAACCCAGGTCTCCCACATTGTAGGCAGATGCTTTACCATCTGAGCTACCAGGAAAGCCCCATTAGTATAATTAAGTAAACAGTTTAAAAAAAACTAGGAAGTATCTTCAGAGAGAATTTTAAATATATTTTACCCTTAAGAAAAGAACAAGATGCTATGAAAAATGGGTAACAAAAATAAGAAAGTTCTCTTAGAAATAAAAAATAAGATAATGGAACAATAATAAAAATTCTACTGAACTACTAAAAGAGGAGGTGAGGGAATCTCTCAGAATGTGGAGCAGAGCAAAACAACAACAATGAAGACAGCAAACAACTAGAAAGTGAAAGATTAAAAAGGACTAGAAAAGTGAAAATATAAGAAATATTGGTATAGAGTCTAGCTAGGATGGTAGCCAATGAAAAGAGAAAGCAGAAGAGAGGAAAATACGAAAAACATAATACAAGAAAATAAGTTAGAGCTAAAGGGAGGTGCTGATCTTGAAGCTGAAATAGAAAGTGTAGGACTGGAGTAGGTTCAGGAAATATAAGTAGGAAGCTAGAAGATAAAAGATAAATGCAAATGGCTTAAGTTTCTTCTCCCTAAAAGAAAATTAGGTTGAAAAAGAAATAAATTTTTAAGAAATGCATTATCTAAACTCAAACCATGCTGAAAATATACAGGATTTTCAACAATAGAAGGAGCAGTCAAAAAAGAACCATATTGTCTTGGTATTAGGAATATTCTCTTGTGAAAGTCATGTAGTTCATGGTGTTGTAACTACAGCAAGTAAAATAATCAAAGTCTAATATATGGCCCAACAGAAAAGTATATTTGCTTTTTATATAGTCATGTAAATTTTTTATTTTTATTAGTTTTAAACTTTTAGAATCAATCTATACACAAAATATTAAAGTCAATTATGGATACTGGATAAGACAATCATATTTCAACTTTGACAAGTTAGAAAGTAAATTTAACCAAGAATCAGAGGTGAAAAGATTTTCAGGTAAATGTCCTCCTTTCACAAACAGAGAAACCAAATGATACTCTTTAATTTGGATTACGAAGTGGTTTGAGCATGTTGCTTGAAGTTATAGTGATGGGGAAAAAGAAAACTAGTGATAACAATTCTATCAGGAGGAAGAAGAAAGGGGAGATTGGAGATATGGTAACAGATTTAAAACCTCATCAACCTCATCAGTGCAGAGAGAAGTAAGTCAAAGAGAGAAAGACAAATACTATATATGAACACATATATATGGAATCTAGAAAGGTGATACCGATGATCCTACATGCAGGGCAACAAAGGAGACATAGACGTAAAGAACAGACTTTTGGACTCAGTGAGAGAAGGAGAGGGTGGGATGATCTGAGAGAATTGCATTGAAATATATACGTTACTATATGTAAAATAGATGACCAGTGGGAATCCGATGCATGAAGCAAGGCACCCAAAGCCGGTGCTCCGTGACAGTGTAGGGGGATGGGGTGGAGAGGGAGGAGAGTTTAGGCTGGAGGGGACACGTGTACCTACGGCTGATTCATACTGATACATGCCAAAAATCATCACAGTGTTGTAAAGTAATTACCCTCAAATTAAATAAATTAAGAAAACCTCATCAACCAGAGTGAAAATCAATAGTTAAGTTCTAAAACCAGTGAATTAAGAAAAAGTACTGCAAATGTATTGTTTATAAATATGAAAGAAACCCCACAAAATGTAAGAAGAGGAATGCGTCTGCCACTCCAGCAGAGTTCCCAGCAGCAAGACAGGACCCCTACACCAGGAACCACACTTCCCCAGAGCCTCCTGAGACTCCTGACGGCACGAGACTCACCATGTGTCAGCTTGCCTCTCTCACTGCTGGAGACATTGGAGAAAGTAGATTTTTCAGTTATATTTTGTGGCCTGAATAATGTCAGGTTTCATTCAGGACAGAAGGAGAAGATGGAAATTAGGTAACTCTTAGCAGGGGGCTCCGCCGCTAGACAGTGGCAGAGTACGGTTCTGAAACCCAGTGAAATATATGTTTAAATAAATTAGTAAAAGCATAAACAATATAAGAGTCAATGAAAAGCATTAAATAAACAGATATCAGTATTGTAAATTTAAATCAAAAGACAAGCACAGATTGTGTTTAAGACCCACCCTTACTTAGCTTTTATAGGCAGTGATACTTGGCTGAAAGTGAGGCAATCAGAACCAAGGACAAAGACTAGTTATCAGAGAGAAAGGACTAACAGATGGAGTCAATTACCAAGGGCCAAATACTCCTTCATTAAAAAAAGAAGAATCTGGCTTGAAAAAAGTTTTAAAATAAACATAGATGTGGGCATAATTAAGTTTATTTAAAACAAATTGGTTTCCAATTGAGAAAATTATATTTTAAAATTATGTGTACTAAGTTTTAGTGAGCAAGTACCTGCGTGTAGTTACTAATCAGTTTCATGGAATGCAGTTTTGATTTTGTCAAACAAATTCCATTTAATGAAAAGCAGCACCACTTAACTCCCAAGAAATTGTGATTGCTCCTCTTTTTTCAGTCTTGATATGCATCTTACTAAAGAAATTAGCTGTTGTTTTTTTCTTTTAAATTTTTTTCATTTGATCTCCTCAAATAGACTTGCTTAAAAAATATAGTATCAATTATAATTTCAGAACCTGCTTACATACATTTTTATTGTCTATAATACATAATACCTTGGTAAATGCAGTCAAAGTAGTAATTGGCATGGATACTGCTAGGCTTAGAGTTCATAATAGCAAGTGTTTTCGTAAAAGTGAGATGAGTGTTTTGGACAGAATCACTTCAAGAATATGGTGGAGTGACATGAACGTCGTGGAAACAAAGCTTTGGAAATTTCATCTGAGGTGTTTGATGGACATTTTCTTAGTTATACAAATAAACAATTACTCAGGAACTAGCTGCAGAGAGAGGTGGATGTCTCCTCAGCTAATGTGCAAAAATACGTGAGACTCACAGTGATACAACTGAAAACCTCTCATCATGAAAACGTCACCAAAGCAAACATTTTTCTCTGTTTTTCCACTCTGTACCAAGCATGTTGCTGTTTTGGGTTTTTTTTTTTTTTAACCCCTTTGAAGAATTCTCTTTAGATTTTTTTCAATTTGCTGTTACCACATTAAGCTTTTCCCATTGCTCAGGAGAATGTCAAAAGGTATAAGAGCAGGACTAGGGATATACTGGACTGTTGACTCTCAAAGTGTGGATTCTTGCATCCATATCTTGAACATGCACTTAAACACTGAACTCTTCCTTAGACCATCAGGGTACCATTTATTACAGCAGTGCTTCACTTATCCAGGGAAAAATAATTGAGCAACAAGTCTTCAGAAAACAGCCCCAAACAGAACATAGCATAAAGCATATCTATGAAGCCAGTGTAGATGCTCTAAGCCCTAAAACTAATGCTTCTGTACTTTATTATTTGGAAATTGCTACACACAGGACTCTGAGTTCTTATAACCTATTCTAGCACAGTTCAAATTACAATAAGAAATGTGTGAAGCTATACCAAAGCAAACCATGGTGATTTAATACTTATAACAAGGGAGACATAAAAATTAATTTCACAAAGCATACATTTATAACATGGATGTAATTCCCTTTCATTTACACATTCATTCACTCATGCAGTCAACTCAAGTCATCAAATGCATATCTATTTCTTGGGATATAAAAAGAATGGTTACAGAACTATGAGATCCCACACAGGTTGTGGGATAACGCATATCCTTTTTTCCACCTGCTTTTTCATATACTCCCATGAATGGCTATATGCATTGTTTTCTATACTCTTCATGCTTCTACTCACTGCTTCTCCTCCAGGCCCAATGATCTGGTTCTCATGGAAATCCAAATGGATTGTTCTAGAAGTAGAGCAACCAGTCAGAGACCTTTCCCGGGATTTTTCATACCAGAAGTAGGAAATCAGTCAGACTCTCTCTAGTGATAAGAGGAGCCATATGTGACATTTCTTGGTGCAGTTGGTGACCGTAGAGAAGAAGCTGGTCAATCAGGAAGAAAATAATGATATCAGGAAGAGAGAGAAGTAAAAAAGCAATGAAGAAAGTCTTTCTGCCATTCAGGCCCCTGGTTCCTTATGATCTTATAAATACACAATTTTTTGCTGCAGTTTGTCAAATGTTTCCTCCAGTTACAGGAATGATCCAGTGTCCTTGGCAAATTCTCATATTTCTTAGGCTAATTTGAGTTGTGGTTTTGGCAGCTATAGACTAAAGATATTTGAATCACATGGTCTGAGAATAACTATGCACCTTTCCTTGATATTATGTCATTTGAGTAATATGATTTTCTAGTGTCCCAACTCTGATAATATTGGGTTGCTACATGCTTCCTGGTTTTTGTTTTGTTTTGGTAATTATATTATATTTGTTTGAGGTGAACATTTTGAATATAAGATATAAGATCATCACTGCCACCTAAAACAGGGGAACTGTATCAGAAATTGTGCCAAAATTCTAATTACTCAGTATAGACCCATAAACTCAGTTACTACTCAGACAGTCTTTTCTGCTTTTAATGAAAGTCTTTGCAGCTCATAGACCATCTTTCATGATGAAAACATTCTTTACTGTGCCATTAAGACAAATGCATGACAAGATGAATTCTGATGCCTGCCAGCTGGTAAGAGAAACATGCTCAGCCAGGCAATGCAACCCTGAATGAGCCACGCATTGTTCTTTCTTACTCAAATCCCAACCTGCTGCCTGCTGATGAGCAGAAGTAATGGAAATGACACCGTTATCAATGACGGCAATAGGAGTTTGCCAACACACTAAAAGATAATGGAAAGCTATTAAAATTGTTAGGACTTTCATATATCTCACAAATATTAAAATATTCCATTTTAAATTATTATTTATTCCATGAATCTTTTATTTAAAAAAAAAAACATAGATTGAGGTTTCCAAATCAGGTACTTTGAAAATACTTGCTTATAGATTATCATTTGTGACTCCTTATATTTCATTAGGGTAACCATTGGCTCATAATTGGTTATATTCAATATATGCAGAGAGATTGATTCAGTATTCCTTTTAGAATGCTTTTATTTCCCCAAAGAAGTCACTGAACAAATGCATGCTTCTGAGGAGAGTTCACACTCTGCCTTTTCTTTGTGACTCCAGCTGCGTGGTATCAGGTCACCGCCGTAACTGGGTCCCTGGCATGACAGGATCATAGGTGGCATTTACGAGATAGTCACTGTGTGTCTGTTTTTGTCAATAAGACTGAGACTGACTCTCACCCTGTGTTTGAGCACAAACCTCAAACAAACAAAGCTTTCCTCTTTTTAAAGACAATAAGCACAAAAAGCCAAAAGGAAAATGAATGTTAACAGGACATTTGCAGAAAAGATAAAGTGGAACAGCCCTGACAGGTATTAAACAAAGCCAACCAGACAGGTAAATCAGTGATGACAATTAAGACCAACCCAAGGTCCCACATTGCACCTATCAGATTTGCAAAAATTTTCTGGAAGGCTGATAATAGCAAGTGTTTTTTAAAATGTAGGAAAAAAACTCTCCCACACTGCCAAAAGGAACACAGAAGGTCCTTACTGCTTTGGTGAGCAAGCGGCGGCATCTGGTACTGCTGAAGATGCTGCATCCAAAGAAAACATCAGGATGGTAGTTACCCGAGAGAAACTTCTGAATGTGGCTTGAGGCAGCAGGAAGTTGGTTTGTGCAAATAAACCATGTGTGTCCATCAACAAAAGAAAGAATTGATAAATTGTGTATTCTTACATATATTTAAGAATATATAAGAAGCAACTGGGGGGCTTCTCAGGTGGCTCAGTGGGTAAAGAACCTGCCTGCAATACAGGAGATGCCCAAGATACAGGTTTGATTCCTGGGTCAGGAAGATCCCCTAGAGAAGGGTATGGCAACCCACTCCAGTATTCTTGCCTGGAGAATCCCAGGGACAGAGGAAGCTGGCGGGCTGCAGTCCATGGGGTCGCAGAGTCAGACTTGACTGAAGCGACTGAGCACACATTCTTACAGTGGAGTAGTTTAGTAGCTAAAATTAATAACTGATCTAAATGAGAAATAGGGGCACATTTTAAAGACATAATGATGATTGCAAATAGCAGCTGGCCAAAGGCTGCATCCAGTTTGATATGATTTATGTAATACTTTATATAGCCATATAGGAGTCCATACCAGGACTGGCAAAATGTTTTTCTGTTAAGTGCCAGTCAGTAAATACTTTGTACTTTGGGAGTCTGTTTCAACTATTCAAGTTGGCCCCTATAGAACAAAAGCAGCCATAGACAATATGTAAATGAATGTGCTGTGTTGCAGTAAAACTTTATTTACAAAAAGAGATGGCAGGCTGGATTTAGCCTTCAGGGGTTTGTTGAACACTGATAAAGACCATTGTCCTCAAAATATATATGAAAATAGATATGCTTTAATGTCTACTTTTCAAAATAGAGCTTGCTCCTGGGAAAGCAAGAAGAATGGAATCAAGCAGAAGAACAACACAGAATGAGTCTGCACCACAGTGTCTTAAGTATATAATAGTTAAAAAGCACCAAAACAAATATCGCAAAATGGTAACTTTTGTTGAATTTGGATATGGGTTAGTTACACTATTCTCTGCATTTTCAGGTATAACAGAGATATGTAATGCTGAAAAAAGGAAAGATTAAAAATACATTAAAATATTAAAGATAGCATGCATCAGAACAACGGGAAACAGAAATATCTGTATTTCAAACAAAAGTATCAACTTGTGTTTATAAGTTGAGCCAAAATGTTAAGAAGTGTAAATTGCCGATAGGAGAATTGTCTCTCTCTTCTCAGACCTGTGAACACTTGTCGAACAACAGCGTGACTGGTAGACATGGCATGACTAGACCCAAAAGTTTAGAATGAATCTCTCTCTTCACATTAGTTCAGTCAAGTTTGAGTTGAAACTGTAACTTTCTCTATCAAAGCTCTAAGGCTTTTGAATGACACTTTGTGATCAACCTCACCCCTCTTATCATTTCCCCTCTACCATCATTATCAGAACAGAGTGGTAAGGTGTTTGCAGTTTGTTTCATCACTGTAACCTAGTGGTAAGGTGATCAATCTCCGGAGGCAAACTTCTTAGTTTCAAATCTCAGGTGTCCCTGTGACTAGATGTGGGACTTTACGATTGAATTGAATGCCTCTGTGTCTCAGCTCTCTCACTGGTAAAAAAAAAAAAAAAAGGAGTGATAATAACATTAAATATCTCACTGTGTGATTGTGAGGATTAAATGAGTTAGTTACTTACAAAAACTTAGAACAGTGCCTAGCCCACACAACTGCTAAATCAGTGTTTTAAATACAGTAAAGTAGACTTATCATTTTTTTTTTATCTTCTTCAACTGTATGTTCAGCCGCCTAAAATTATTTAGGACAAAATGATAAAAAGCATAGTATCTAAGAGTATAGGATTTGGATCCTAAGAAACTAAGAAAGATAGATCACTATCTAACCCCAAACTTGTTTTATTAGCTCTGGGGATATAAATAAATTTGATAAAAGCTTTGAAACCTTAAATTTCCATCTGTAAAATTAGGCTAATAACAGTACATGCCTCCAAGACAATTACTGTGAGAATTAAGTTGTCGGATGCAAAGTATCTATTAATAGTAAATAGTAGGTGCCTTGGTACCTAGTAAATACTTCAGTTCATTTCAGTTCAGTTCAGTTGCTTGGTCATGTCCGACTCTTTGCGACCCCATGAACTGCAGCACGCCAGGCCTCCCTGTCCATCACAAAATCCCGGAGTCTACCCAAACCCATGTCCATTCAGTCGGTGATGCCATCCAACCATCTCATCCTCTGTCGTTCCCTTCTCCTCCTGCCCCCAATCTTTCCCAGCATCAGGGTCTTTTCCAATGAGTCAGCTCTTCACATCACGTGGCCAGAGTATTGGAGTTTAAGCTTCAACATCAGTCCTTCCAGTGAACACCCAGGACTAATCTTTAGGATGGACTGGTTGGATCTCCTTGCAGTCCAAGGGATTCTCAAGAGTCTTCTCCAACACCATAGTTCAAAAGCATCAATTTTTTGGCACTCAGCTTTCTTCACAGTCCAAATCTCACATCCATACATGGCCACTGGAAAAACCATAACCTTGACTAGACGGACCTTTGTTGTCAAAGTAATATCTCTGCTTTTTAATATGCTGTCTAGGTTGGTCATAACTTTCCTTCAAGGAATAAGCGTCTTTTAATCTCATAGCTGCAATCACCATCTGCAGTGATTTTGAAGCCCAAAAAAATAAAGTCAGCCACTGTTTCCACTGTTTCCCTATCTATTTGCCATGAAGTGATGGGACTGGATGCCATGGTCTTAGTCTTCTGAATGCTGAGCTTTAAGCCAACTTTTTCACTCTCCTCTTTCACTTCCATCAAGAGGCTCTTTAGTTCTTCTTCACTTTCTGCCAGAAGGGTGGTGTCATCTGCATATCTGAGGTTATTGATATTTCTCCCCACAATCTTGATTCAAGCTTGTGCTTCCTCCAACCCAGCATTTCTCATGATATACTCTGCATATAAGTTAAATAAGCAGGGTGACAATACACAGCCTTGACACACTCCTATTGCTATTTGGAACCAGTCTGTTGTTCCATGTCCAGTTCTAACTGTTGCTTCCTTACCTGCATACAGGTTTCTCAAGAGGCAGTTCAGGTGGTCTGGTATTCCCATGTCTTTCAGAATTTTCCACAGTTTATGGTGATCCACATAGTCAAAGGCTTTGGCATAGTCAATAAAGCAGAAATAGATGTTTTTCTGGAACTCTCTTGCTTTTTCGATGATCCAGCAGATTTTGGCAATTTGATCTCTGGTTCCTCTGCCTTTTCTAAAACCAGCTTGAACATCTGGAAGTTCACGGTTCACATATTGCTGTAAATACTTAAACAATACCAATGAGAGTAACTGAACATTGTGAAACAATTGTTAGTAATATTAAGCAAACGCATAAATCCTGTGGCAAGAATGACAGAACTGAAATAACTTTAGAACTAAAAGTGTAGTAACTTTGTGAAGCAAAAGGCAGGGGAGAAAGGGAAAGTTGTACCAAACTGCACAAAGAGTTCCAAAGAATAGCAAGGAGATAAGAGAGCCTTCTTAAGTGAACACTGCAAAGAAATAGAGGGAAACAATAAAATGAGAAAGAGTAAAAATCCCTTCAAGAAAACTGGAGATATCAAGGGAACATTTCATGCAAGGATGGGCATGATAAAGGGCAGAAACAGTAAGGAGGTAACAGAAGCAGAAGACATTAAGAAGAGGTGGCAAGAATACACAGAAGAATTATGTAGAAAAGGTCTTAATGACCCAGATAACCACAATGGTGTGGCCATCCACCTAGTTCAAGACATCCCAGCGTGTGAAGTCAAGTGGCCTTAGGAAGCATGACTACGACTCATTGGGAAAGACCCTGATGCTTAGAAGGATTGAAGGCCAAAGGAGAAAGGGGCAGCAGAGGATGGAATGGTCAGATTGCATCACTGATTCGATGGACAGGAATCTGAGCAAACTCCGGGAGACAGTGGAGGACAGAGGAGTCTGGCACATTGCAGTCCATGTGACAAAGAGTTGGACGTGACTGATCGACTGAACAACAACTTTTTGACAGGTTTGGAAAACTTAATAGTGTCAAGACTGGGATCTCAGTAACAACCCAGAGTGAGGGAATTGCAGAAGTCATCTTACAGAATAAATGCATTTCAACTCCAGATGAAATTCCATGACAGGTGATCTTTAGATCTGTTTTCTCTAGCTCAGGCCTCTGTAGTCCTCATCAGAAAAAGAAATTGATCCTAAGGCAGAAAACTTAACTTAAAGAGCTTCAGGATTTAGACAGCAGGGGCTGAACCCAGCTTAGTGGCAATCATCAGAACTTTGCCTTTGAAAGTTGAAATACAAATCCTTCAGATTAAATAAGAAGCCATCCTTCCAAAGCTATACTACCTAGGGCCCAGCACTGGATTTATGAGAACACTGCCAGAGTAGGATCTATCTACCCTGAAGCAAAGCCTGTGTCATAATCTCATGATAAGCCAAGGCTGCTTTAAGCTGCTTTGGCCACACTTCTTAACCACATTGTTCTTAATAGAGCTGGAAGGGCTTTTTGGTTATTTGAAAGTTAATAGCCAAAATAATTTCCTTCTTTGCTTGGGAAGCAAGTAGTCAAAGATTAGAGTAATGCTTCCTAAGTCAGGTCCTGGAGCAGGTTGCTCCTGAAAGTGCTGCCCCTGGCCCAGAAGAATGCTTAAACTTTAACATGCATGAAAAAAATAAAGGTTTCTTGGGAAAATGCAGAGTTTGAGTCAGATGATTTGGTGTGGAGCTTAAAGTCCAACGTTTCTATCAAGTTTTCAGTCAGGGCTGTAAAACCTCCTACTTCCAGCATGGCCTACTGCTGGGATACAGATTCTCTGCCACCCAGTCCCCAGCATCCACGTCAGCATCTATCTACACAACAACAAGGATGATTGTTTAAGTGATCTGTATGCACATGAAAGTCTTAGAAGCCTGGTTCCACAACCTATACGAACCAGTTCTCAGATCCTGTAGTTACCCATCTCCCATTTACACAGTGTAGTTAATTCTGGTACACAGATGCCCTGGAACTTGCTATCCTGCTGCCCATAGCAGTGCTCTGCCCAGGTCCCCTCCAACCATTTCACCAATTTCACACACAACACCTCTGTGGGGACTGGCTTTAATTTTCAACAACCTGCACCCATGTCTCTCTAAATGCCAGAACCCCCTTTGCTACCAAGGAAAGCAGGAAAGGCCTGGGGATTGTCATCCCCTTCAGCAGCCCTGACCCAAGACTGACAGGCACAGTTCAGTTCAGGTCAGTTGCTCAGCCGTGTCTGACTTTGCAACCCATGGACTGCAGCATGCCAGGCTTCCCTGTCCATCACCTACTCCTGGAGCCTGCTCAAACTCATGTCCATCAAGGCAGTGATGTCATCCAAACGCCTCATCCTCTGTCGTCCCCATCTCCTCCTGCCCTCAATCTTTCCCAGCATCAGGGTCTTTTCCAGTGAGTCAGTTCTTCCCATCAGGTGGCCAAAGATTTGGAGTTTCAGCTTCAGCATCAGTCCTTCCAATGAATATTCAGGACTGATTTCCTTTAGAATGGACTGGCTGGATCACCTTGGTTGGATCACTCACCCTTGGAGAGCCCAAGGGACTCTCAAGAGTCTTCTCCAACACCATATTTCAAAAGCATCAATTCTTCGGCACTCAACTTTCTTTATAGTCCAACTCTCACATCCATACATGACTACTGGAAAAACCATAGCTTTGACTAGATGGACCTTTGCTGGCCAAATAATACCTCTGATTTTCAATATGCTGTCTGCGTTGATCATAGCTTTTCTTCCAAGAAGCAAGTGTCTTTTAATTTCATGGCTGC
The DNA here is from genome assembly GCF_019320065.1 of Cervus canadensis. Taxonomy (NCBI): domain Eukaryota; kingdom Metazoa; phylum Chordata; class Mammalia; order Artiodactyla; family Cervidae; genus Cervus; species Cervus canadensis. Next base: position 18,904,082 of record NC_057395.1, on the reverse strand, counting down.
AGTCAACATTTGCAGTGATTTGGAGTCACCTCCCCCCACCAAAAAAAAAAAAAAAAAACCAAAGTCTGTCACTGTTTCCATTGTCTCCCCATCTATTTGCCATGAAGTGATGGGACCAGATGCCATGATCTTAGTTTTCTGAATGTTCAGTTTTAAGTCAACTTTTTCACTCTCCTCTTTCACTTTCATCAAGAGGCTCTTTAGTTCTTCTTCACTTTCTGCCATAGGGTGGTGTCATCTGCCTATCTGAAGATACTCCCAGCAATCTTCATTCCAGCTTGTGCTTCATCCAGCCCAGCATTTCTCATGATGTATTCTGCATATAAGTTAAATAAGCAGGGTGATAATATACAGTCTTGACATACTCCTTTCGCAGTTGGGAACCAGTCTGTTGTTCCATGCCCAGTTCTAACTGTTGCTTCTTGACCTGCATACAGATTTGTCATGAGGCAGATCAGGTGGTCTGGTATTCCTGTCTCTTGAGGAGTTTTCCACAATTTGTTGTGATCCAGTCCACACAGTGAAAGGCTTTGGCGTAGTTAATAAAGCAGAAGTAGATGTTTTTCTGGAACTATCTTGCTCTTTCAGTGATCTAGTGGATGTTGGCAATTTGATCTCTGGTTCCTCTGCCTTTTCTAAATCCAGCTTGAACATCTGGAATTTCACAGTTCATGTACTGTTGAAGCCTGGCTTGGAGAATTTTGAGCATTAATTTGCTAGCATGTGAGATGAGTGCAATTGTGTGGTAGTTTGAACATTCTTGGGCATTGCCTTTCTTAGGGATTGGAATGAAAAGTGTCCATTTCCAGTCCTGTGGCCACAGTTGAGCTTTCCAGATTTGCTGGCATATGGAGTGCAGCACTTTCACAGCATCATCTTTTAGGGCTTGAAATAGCTCAACTGGAATTCCGTCACCTCAACTAGCTTTGATTGTAGTGATGCTTCCTAAGGCCCACTTGATTTTGCATTCCAGGATGTCTGGCCCTAGGTGAGTGATCACACCATCATGATTATCTGGGTTGTGACGATCTTTTTGTATAGCTCTTCTTTGTATTCTTGCCCCCTCTTCTTAATAGCTTCTGCTTCTGTTAGGTCCATACCATTTCTGTCCTTTATTGAGCCCATCTTTCCATGAAATGTTCCCTTGGTATCTCTGGTTTACTTGAAGAGATCTCTAGTCTTAACCATTCTATTGTTTCTTCTATTTCTTTGCACTGATCACTGAGGAAGGCTTTCTTATCTGTCCTTGCTATTCTTTGGAACTCTGCATTCAAATGGGTATATCTTTCCTTTTCTCCTTTGCCTTTCACTTCTCTTCTTTTTACAGCTATTTGTAAGGCCTCCTCAGACAGACATTTTGCCTTTTTGTGTTTCTTTTTCTTGGGGATGGTCTTGGTCACTGCCTCATATACAGTGTCACAAATCTCCGTTCATAGTTCCTCAGGCACTCTGTCTATCAGATGTATTCCCTTGAATATATTTGTCACTTCCACTGTATAATCATAAGGGATTTGATTTAGGTCATACCTGAATGGTCTAGTGGTTTTTCCTACTTTCCTTAATTTAAGTCTGAATTTGGCTCATGATCTGAGCCATAGTCAGCTCCTGGTATTGTTTTTGCTGACTATTTGGAGCTTCTCCATCTTTGGCTGCAAAGAATATAATCAATCTGATTTTGGTGTTGACCATCTCACGATGTCCATGGTTGAGTCTTCTCTTGTGTTGTTGGAAGAGGGTGTTTGCTATGACCAGTGTGTACTCTTGGCAAAACTCTATTAGCCTTTGCCCTGCTTCATTCTGTACTCTAAGGCCAAATTTGCCTGTTACTCCAGTGTTTCTTGACTTCCTACCTTGCATTCCAGCCCCCTATGATGAAAAGGACATCTTTTGGGGTATTGTTCTAGTAGGTCTTGTAGGTCTTCATAGAACCATTCATCTTCAGCTTCTTCAGTATTACTGGTCAGGGTATAGACTTGGATTACCATGATATTGAATGGTTTGCTTTGGAAACGAACAGAGATCATTCTGTCGTTTTTGAGATTGCATCCAAGTACTGCATTTTGGACTCTTGTTGACTGTGATGGCTACTCCATTTCTTCTAAGGGATTCTTGCCCACAGTAGTAGATATAATGGTCATCTGAGTTAAATTCACCCATTCCAGACCATTTTAGTTCACTGATTCCTAAAATGTCAGTGTTCACTCTTGTCATCTCCTGTTTGATCACTTCATATCTGCCTTGATTCATGGACCTAACATTCCAGGTTCCTATGCAATATCGCTCTTTACAGCATCGGACCTTGCTTGAATCAACAGTCACATCCACAACTGGGTGTTGTTTTTGCTTTGGCTCCATCTCTTCATTCTTCCTGGTGTTATTTCTCCATTCTTCTTCAGTAGCATTTTGGGAACCTACCAACCTGGGGAGTTCATCTTTCATTATCTTATCTTTTTGCCTTTTCATATTGTTCATGGGGTTGGATTCTCAAGGCTAGAATACTGAAGTGGTTTGCCATTCCCTTCTCCAGTGGACCACATTTTGTCTGAACACTCTGCCATGACCCGTCTGTCTTGGGTGGCCCTACACGGCGTGGCTCATAGTTTTATTGAGTTAGACAGGGCTGTGGTCCATGTGATCAGATTGGTTAGTTTTCTGAGATTGTGGTTTTCAGTCAGTCTACCCTCTGATGGAGAAGGATAAGAGGCTTATGGAAGCTTCCTGATGGGAGAGACTGACTGAGGGGGGAACTGGGTGTTGTTTGATGAGTGGGGCCATGCTGAGTAAATCTGTAATCCAACTTTCTGCTGATGGGCCGGGCTGTGTTCACTTCCTGTAGTTTGACCTGAGACCAAACTGTGGTGGAGGTGATGAAGATAATGGTGACCTCCTCCACAAATCCCAGGCACTGCTGCATTCAGTGCCCCGACCCCGCAGAGGCCCCCGCTGACCCACGCCTCTGCCAGAGACTCCTGGACACTCACGGACAGGTCTGGGTCAGTCTCTTGTGGGGCACGGCTCCTTTCCCCTGGGTCCTGGTGCACACCAGGTTTTGTTTGTGCCCTCCAAGAAGGTTAGGCACAGGGATTGTCAAACTCCAGCTCCCTTTCTGCTCATCAGAAAATTCAAGTTTGGGTGGTGTTGTACACAGGGAAGGGTTATGCCAAAGTTACCATCTGCGGAGTTTGCTTGGAGTCTCACCCTTCTGCCTTCTTCCCTTCCCAGTCCTGCTCACTTCCTGGTAACGTTGCCCCAGAGCACTTCATAATCAATGCATTTCTCCTAAATCCTGTCTCAGCATCTGGGGAACCCAAAGTAAACACATGCTGTTTTTTTGTTGTTCGGTCGCTAAGTCATGTCCAACTCTTTGTGACCCCACGGACTGCAACATACCATGCTGTTTTAGCTCCATATAATATGGACTGACACCAGTACCAACCAAAGATTGTGTTGTTTCTAAAGTTGTCTTGGTCATTGCTTGAGACCCTGAGTCTTTGATTCAGTCTGGATCAGATATTCTGCATACCTCATAAGGCTACAGGAAATCAGTGAATTCTAGAAATTCCATACTTGGATATTTAGATGCTCACATTCTGAGAACGTGATGAAATAAGTTTTGCTTTACTTTCTGAATGAGCTGCGACTGTGCAGTGAATGTGGTGATGATGCAGTCCTTCAACTGGCTTTATAAAGGACCCATAGAAAGAACAAAGGATCTAGAAGACATGTGCTCACCAATAATGTAGACACAACTCCCAACTATGTGTGACTGTTGAGCCCTTGAAAGGTTGCCAGTGCAAATTAAGAAGGGCTGTAAGTGCAGAATGCATACCTCATTTCAAAGATCAAGAAAAGAAAAGAAAATAGCCCAGTAATCTTATGTTGATTATATGGCAAATAATATGTTTGAAATATTGGGTTAAATAAAATTTATTATTCAATTTATTTCACTTGTTTATTTCTACCTTTTAAAAAAGTGGCTACTGGAAATTGTAAATTATTTGTGTACCTTCATATTTCTATTGAACTGAGTGTAATAGAGGTCTTAGCTTTCAACCTTAAATGTCAGACCAAATTAAATCTCCCCAGGTCTTCATAATACCTTCACTGTACCTATTTCTGGTGTGCAATTGGCCACGAGTAAATATACAAAATGGTACGCTGCCCTCAGTTATAAATAATTTTACCAATGCATAACATTGCCATGGACTTCCCTGGTGACTCAGATGATGAAAAAGAATCTGTCTGCAATGTGGGAGACCTTGGTTTGATCCTTGGGTTGGAAAGATCCCTTGGAGAAGGAAATGGCAACCCACTCTAGTATTCTTGCCTGGATGATTCCATGGACAGAGGAGCTGGCAGGCTACAGTCCATGGGGTTGCCAGGAGTCAAACATGACTGAACAACTAACACACACACACACACACACACACACACACACACACACAAGGTTGCCTTGGAGTTGGAAAAGTCTACAGTTTGACCCCTAACCTGGAAAATATTGAGTATTATACTAGAAACATATTTTGAAAATCAGTGCCAGTAATTATTACTCTTAGTTTAAAATAATCTAATATGAGGACATTTTATCTTAAAGCTATTAATAGTTATTCCAAAGTTTTTCTCTGTGTCTATCAAATTTGCTTCACTGGCAGCTCTTCTGTACTGTCCTCCCCAAGCCCTCCACCAACAATCGGTAGAGTGTCAATACTTCTCACCTGGACTGTGACATCTTCATAGTTGAGTGCCCTCTGTCTCATTTCTCGGCCTCAAACCCACCTGCACTGGTTACCACATTACCTCTGTAATCCACTGTCCAGCTCTACCTTCACCCTAAAAGAAAGGCCTTCAATGATATTATAATTTTTGCCAAATTCTCTCCAAAACACTAAACAGACATTAAATGCTTTCTGTACTGTCATGCCAACTCTATTTTTTTTTTACTGTGCCCCACAGCATGCAGAATCTTAGTGTCTGGCCCAAGGATAGAACCCACATCTCCTGCAGTAAAAACATATAGTCTTAACCAATGCACCACCAGAGAAGTCCCCAAACTCTACTTTTCTTTTTTTTTTAAATTAATTTCCCCCCCAACTCTACTTTTCTTGTTACAACTTCCCTTCTTTTTTCCAATTCATTTTAGGCTACTCCCCCTTCTCACTAAATCCTGCCAGTAAGTTATAACCCACAGAATAATGTAAATCCTTTTACAGCACATAGGGTGTTGTTATCTGAGATTTTTCTTTGAAGTCCAAGTTATTTCAGGTGATAATTTAATTGGCTTGATCACACTTATTTGTGCAAAATTGATCTGTGCTTAATGTGCATGTTTTTTGCTTAATTTTATATAACCTCAGGATTTAAAAGTCTTCAAGGAAAATTCAGTTCAGTTCAATTGCTCAGCCATATCCAACTCTTGGACTGCAGCACACCATGCTTCCCTGTCCATCACCAATTCCCAGAGCTTGCTCAAACTCATGTCCATCACATCGGTGATGCCATCCAACCTTCTCATCCTCTGTCATCCCCTTCTCCTGCCTTCAATCTTTCTCAGCATCTTTTCCAATCAGTCAGTTCTTCACATCAGGGGGCCAAAGTATTGGAGCTTCAGAAAATTAAGAATTGGACACTCAAGAAAATTAAGAATCTTTAATTTAAGGAGTTACATATCTACACTCGAATGGATAGGAGCATCTGTCATTGATAACTATTTGTGTGGCAGTTTTTACTGCACTGATTTTTTAAAATAAATTCAATATTTTAAAATAAAAACAAACACACAAAACTCTGCTTAGAGTGTCGCTTTCCCTGCCCCATCACTTGGTACCCCAAGTTTTACCTCAGTTGTTTCTGTGTTACATGATAGCATATTATTTGCGTATTTTCATAAACCAGGAGGCAAAACACAAAATAACAATAAAAACTATAGTAGAAATAACAAAATTAGATGGAAAAGCTGTTGAACATTGAAGAGGGAGCCAAGTCAACTGCAACATCAGATGATTACATTACTTAGCTCTTATCTCATCTTCTCTTAGAGACTTTTTTTCCAGCCCAGAATGTTAATTGAGTGTTCAAAATCATCACCCAGAATAGAACTTCAGCTTTTTTATTGTAGATTTGTTCTTTTGCATTTTTTTGGATGCCAAGAGAAATCAGAGGTGGATGGTGTGAGGTAGGGATTGGGATTAGGGGAGCAGTAAGGAGTGGACAGAGCTGGGGGGAGGGGATGGTACTGAGTATTATGTGACATTGGGACTGCGGCTAGTTGAGAGACTTCTAGAACTGTAATTAACATTTAAAGATTCCCTGGTGTAGCTGTTTTGGCTTGAGTAGTAAAATAGGAAGACCTTCTTTGCAGACATGTTGAAAATATGCATATGTGCTAAGTCGCTTCAGTCATATCCGACTCCTTGCTACCCTATGGACTGTAGCCTGCCAGGCTCCTCTGTCCATGGGATTCTCCAGGCAGGAGTACTGGAGTGGGCTGCCATTCCCTCCTCTAGGGGCTCTTCCCTATCCAGGGATCAAACTTGCATAGGCAGGTGGGTTGTTTACTACTAATGCCTCCTGGAAAGCCCTGTTGGAAATATAATTGACTACATTTTAAAATTCTTTATGTGTTTATAATGCAAGGAAAAGAGTGAGACATACTTGGTTATTAAAGGCAACATATCAGTTCTCTATCTGTAGGTATTTTAAAAAGCAGATAAAATTTTGCTTATGGGTAAAGAACATTTTCTTAGGAAAAGAGTAGTCATTCAGGGATTTGAATTTAATTATGTCATTTTAACAGAGGGAAAAAAAAGAGAAAAAACCCTTAGGCATACAAATTGAACTAATTTGTCTTCCTAGTAGCCTTGCTAAAAACATATGTCTAATGACTGCACAGTATTTAAGCTAATGAAAGTGTGAATCATATTTTTCAGGAATGGACAAATGAGGTTTTCAGTTTGGCAACAAACCTGCTGGCCCAAAACATGTCCAGGGACGCGTTTCTGGAAAAGGCGTAAGTAGCTCTAATTTTATTGCAAAGGGTGTTGCTTCATCTGAGTCAGTTTCCTTTCTCCTTTGTGAGTCTTTTGTTTATGCTGCACTGGCTTCTCACATTGATAAACATAAATTTCCCTCTGGGACTTGTTAGAGAACTGATAGGTTCACTGCTTGGAATTGGAAGACTTCCAGTAAAGATCGCTCTTTCCTCTCAGCCTTGCATCTGTGTTACACTGCGCCGGCCTGAATGTCAATGCCTTTGACACGCAGTGAGGAGATGCTTCTAAATCCTGGCAACTACACCCAAAATCAAAAACTATTCATCTCAGAGAGTCGTCAGCCCTACATCTGCCTGCGTTGTATCAATTATTAATCTGAGGAAGCGAACGAACAACATATGGGACTCAATTCTCCAGAGTCTAGGATCTCTGATAGAGGCAACTTAAATCAGTAAGCTGATGTCCTGATTCCTGTCCCTCTAGACAATCACAGCAACTGTTAATAAGAAAAGAGAAAAAGAATGTAAAGGGAAAAGCAGAATGAAACGAAAAAGAAAAAAAGCAAATCAGGAGTACCCAATCACTCTCGAATTACCCAGTCTTTCTGAAATTTATTTGACCAAGGAAAATAACAGTTTCTGCCAGATGAGCAAGTAGGAAAGCTGGTTGTGATCAGTTTGGACACTGGATGTTCAGAAGGCTGGAAAACATTGAAATCAGAACCACAAATGGAAACATTACTAGGTGGTCCTCTTTTTATTTAATAACTTTCTGTCTTCCCTCTTCTGTAAGACATACCCATCATTCCAAACCAAAGACTCCAGTCCACTTTTCTTTCATACTCTTCCATGAGTTTCTTTTGCTATTAGTCAGGACTTGATGGGTGTACTCAAATGCTCTTTCGTGCCATCCTCTCATCTCACTAGTTTGTCACCTTCAGGACCCTTTCTACATGCCTTCCCCTCTCCTCCTCCCTTTATTCCTCTTTTTTTGTTGTTGTTTCAATTGTCTTCTTATCATTCTTCACCTAACAGACTTTCTGGAAAATCTGCTGTGCCACACAGAATGTTGGTGGAAAGTGACACGTAGACATAGCACGTTACAGCTAGTAAAACAGCTAGTTAGCTCGTCATACCTGTTGCAAATGTCCACTTCCAACAGGCATCTCCCCGTGAATAGCTGCTGTGGTCATTCCAGAGCACGCCTTTTGGGGAACACACTGTAAGCATTTATGTTGCATCCACACCTAGGAATGGAATGGCTGTGTGCATGAGCAGTTGGTGGTCCCAGTTTATATACCCATCAAAAGAGTTTGTAAGCTCTCCTGTCTTCTCTTTGTCTACACGCCCAGAAGCAGTGAAAGAGATAAGTGCAGTTTTACATTCACACAATGGGATACCGTACAGCAATGAGAGTGAAAGATTCACAGTGAAAAGCAAATATATGGATGGATCTTGAAAATATAATGTTGAGTGAGAGAAGCCATAAAAGAGTGTGATTCTATTATGTAAAGTGCAAAATTAATGTGAATGTTTAAAGTCTGGATAATGGTTTGCTCCTGGGGGACCAGCTGTGCAAAGGGCATGAGAGGGGCTCCTGGGATTCTATTAAAATAAGAATATTCTTTTTCTTGATCTGGGTGCTGATTGCAGAAACTTGGACAATAGGTGAAAATTCAGCCAACTGTACATATGAAAGAGCCTTTTTCTATGCATTTTATTCTTCAATGAAAATTTAAAAAAAAATTAAACAGTTTTCTGCTTCTCCAACAGGTATACTAAACTTAAGCTGCAAGTCACTCCAGAAGGACGCATTCCTCTCAAAAAGTAAGCTGTGTGAGCGATTCCCGTTATTTTCTATTTCTGTTTCCTCAGAGATCTGAGTCTGTGCCGTGGCTCTGCTTTGGTCCAGGGGAGCCTGGAGGTGTGTGGTGGCCCAGTCCCCCCACATGCACCGTGTATGCGTCCTCAGAGATGCTCCTTGTATGCATCCTCAGAGGGGCTTCCTGGGCTCCCTCCTTCCCTGTGGCATCACTTTCAAGGAACACCAAAGCAGGAAGGGGGTGCAGGGGATGAGAGGCCTTTGCTGTTAAACCTAAAAGAACATCTGAGACTCAGATCTAGTATAGGAATGGAAATTAGGCAACCGTGATGCCTCTTTCTCCCAAGATGACACTAGCCTTGAAACAAGGGTTGCAAACTCCAATGTCAACAGAAGTTAGGCAGGGAACATCCATGACAAAGCAGGCCAGGGGCAGGAAGGAAGAGTGAAGGATGAAATCTGTCTCAAAGAGACGAGGATAACTCAGCTCTACCAGATTCCCCATGGGGCTGGTGGTTTGCAGGTGATAGATTTCCTAATGTTTCAATAGAGCCCATAAATCCAAATTATTAAACTGTCCATTATCTAAGTTATATATTTTAAAGCAAAATCACTGGCCAAAAAAAGTGCAGTTCTAGACCACAGTCAGTCAAAATCCTTCAACTTTTGACAGCTACCGGTGAGCTTCTGCTCATAAAAAGTTTTTTAATAATAATATTAGCAATGTATACTTTCAGAGCAGTGGTAGCAGCAAGGAGACAAAATTCTTAAGATATTTATTTTAAAACATCATACTAGAAGCATTTTTAATGCAATGTTTTTTAATCGGGTCATCATCATTGTCTCAAAATATTAATTTGCTTCTAGACACTTTGATTTTGAAAAGCACACACGTAGATCTTGCAGAGCACAGATGCTGATCCTGGAGCGAGTGCTATGTGTTCCGTCTTTGGGGACGAGGTTTGAGCGAGTGGGGTGTTGTGGCCCGCGGCATCCGCAGCCTCTCTCACCTGCGTGCCTTCCCTTCACAGCATATACCGCCTGTTCTCAGCAGACCGGAAGCGAGTCGAGACAGCTTTAGAGGCTTGTAGTCTTCCATCTTCAAGGGTGAGTATGATGCCTTCCTAAAATTACCACTGCTTAATAGCTCTGGATAAGCATACTAAAATATATCGTGACCCACTATTATCCAAACATTTTTAAAGTTAAGAATATGACTTATTTGTTAATATTTACAATATATAGGTCACTATATATCTTTTTCAATCCCGTAATCCCAGTGTCTTCAATAAGAAAGCCCCTTGTTCGTTGTAAATTTTTTAAAAAATAACGAACTAATGCCAAAAATGTATTGGCCAAAAAATATTAACGTTATCAAGAATTTAAGCTGCTCATTAATAACAAATCCTTTCTATATGTTCCTTGAGATATTAACTGATGATTAAGAATTATGATTAGGAGGATTTTAAAATATTAATTTCATTTTATCCCCCTTTTAAAAGTCTAGGTTTAAGACTGATAAGTTAATAAACAGAGTAAATAAATGTTATTTACGTACTATGCAGGGCAGTGGTCAAAAGGCTTTGTGAAGGATCAAAACATTTTGAATATTGCCTACATTGCACCTAAGTGACACATAATGAGAGGACTAGGATGTGAGATGCTTTTGGTTTTTCGCCTAGTGATTTGAGGCACTTAGTATACATTAACCTCCTAAAAAAAGTAATTTGCCTTTATTTCAATGCATTTCTACATACCTGGTTCTAAAAAAATTTACTGTTGTTTCTGGGGTAACTGGGTATATTGCATAAAACCTTTTTCTTTTCCTCTATGTAGAACACTCCTTTCTGTTACGAATTATTTTTATCCTGGTATCTAAGCAACAAGTAAGCAAAAATAACACTTATACCCAAGGAAGAACCTCTGAGTCTCTTGAAACATACTGGCAACATTGAAGTTGCACTGAATGAAGTTGAGAAAACATTCTTAAATTGTGAATAAGTTATGAAAAGTGTCCAGAGCTGTTGCCTTGGCCAGTTCTTCTTGAGAATATTTTTGAAAAAAATGAAACGTATTAAAGACTTTTGTAGGTAACAGAAAAGAAAAGAGTGACGTTTGCTGTTGGTTTCTTGCTGTCTGAGGAAACAGTTGCTGATGCGGCAAACACTGGACAGAACCATGAAAGGGCTCCCCAAACATTTAAGCTTCACTTTAATAAGCAAAAGAAAATTATCAAGCGTGTTATTATTGCTCTTTTGTTTCATGCTTTGGAGCCAAAAAGATGTAACAGTTAAGATCCTGTCCTTGACTCAACAAATATTTCTTTTTTTAAATTTGACCTGTAGTATTTTTTCTTATTTTTTTAATTGAAAAATCATTGATTTCTGTGTGTTGATTTCTGATCTACAGCAAAGTGATTCTGCTATGAATGTAGTTTTTTCCTATGCTATACAGTAGAACCTTTTTATTTATTTATCCTATATTAATATAATAGTTAACATCTGCTAATCCCAGACCACTAATCCACCCCTCCCCCCATCTCCCCCTCACTTCACCTTTTCCCCTTGGTAACCCTAAATTTGTTTTCTATGTCTCTGAATCTGTTTCTATTTCATAGGTAGATTCATTTGTGCCATATTTTATATTCCACATATAAGTAATATAATATATATTCTTTGTTTTATTTCACTTAGCATAATGCTCTCCAAGTCTATCCATGTTGCTGCAAATAGCTTTATTTCATTCTTTTTTAAGGATGAATGGTATTCCACTATATATATTTTTATGCACACCTTCTTTATCCATTCAGACTCAAGGAATATCTCTTGAGCTCTTACTGTGTGCCCTCCATCCCTGAGAATATGGTAGTGAGAAAAATTAAGTTCCAGTGCCAGGATTCAAGGACTATACATTCTCTGGGGGTGCTAGTTAAATACTTCAACTGCACATGTAAATTGGGGGAAATGCCCTGAACAAAGGGAACGGAGCATTGCTATTGAGAATAAGAGAAATTCACTCCAGAAAAAGAAAAATGTGTGCAGCACCCTGAGGCTGGAAAAAGTTTACCAGTTTGAGCAACTGTAAAAAGATCACTGTATTTAAGCATAAAAAAAAAAAGAAAGCATGAAACATGAATTTAGAAAGATGTGCAAAGAATTTGTTTCGTCTGCAGTTGCTCCTGATTTGACCTAACATCTTGTGGGGGTAAAAAGATAAAAATGTTAACTTGTTACTATAAATCTAGCTAAGGGAAAGAAGGAATAGAAAAAGCTGAATAGAAAATCAAATCCATCAACCAGTTCTCTGTAAATTACAACTTTCTAAACAATTGGATTCTGAGAATTCAGTCAATAAATACAAATTGAGTCTTTATAATCCACTGTCTTTTATTTATAGATTCACACTTTCAAACCAGTGTCAAGTGGAGACATTTTTAAAGGAAAATGAGATTCAAATAGCAGGAGTTGGGTTTAAATTGAAACAATATTTATCTCTAGTAAATTAAATGTTATGACAATTTTCTGAAAACAAATTGGAGCTTTAAAAAAAATCAGCCTCCCTCATAAAGTTTTGAAAGCTCATTATTCACAGTAAAGTGTGCTCTGCTTGGAGGAGTGGCAGAAGTAGAATGCTGTGAAAAGATCTATAAACCAAAGTCAGTTTCAGGGCTAGGAAACACGTGTCCTGGGACTGACTGTGTATTTTGAATCTTTGCTGTAATTTCATATCTACAGGATAGTGGTTCTAGAAAATATTCACTAATTAGCAAAGGTATACTGACAGGTGTTTTAAACACTTCACAGAAGAAATGGTTACACAAGTGGTAGATCATATTAATTACAGTGCATATCAGGGAGCCTCAGATAGCCAGTGGTTATGCAAACTCATTTGAAAAGTCCCTGGTGCTGGGAAAGATTGAGGGCAAGAGGAGAAGGGGACGATGGAGGATGAGAGGGTTGGATGGCATCACCGACTCAATGGACATGAGTTCGAGTAAACTCTGGGAGTTGGTGATGGACAGGGAGGCCTGGCGTGCTGCAGTCCATGGGGTCACAAAGAGTCAGAAATGACTGAGCAACTGAACTGAACTGAACTGTTCAAACTAGGTTTAATTGTGTTCTGTAAATAGATACATTACCAGAAATACTGTGGACATCCTGTTGTGATTTTTTTAGACATTATCTTTGTGCACATTGTTAGGGATAATTAATGCACTTGAACTCGTATCCTGACCAACATGATCCATTGAAATAACACATTCCTTAATGGGCACTCCTTTAGCTATTTCAATTGCTCATTAAAGTTATCTTAATTGTTAAAAAGTAGTATGTATGTAAAAACAGAGCTAAAACAATTACTGTCTTCTATTAATAATCCAAATACATATTTCAGTGAGAACTTTGAAGACCTTCCCATATTCATAAAATTGCTACTTTGCCCACAAGCTTTCTGAGAACAGAAAATAATTTACTTGCACCAAATTCCCTTTGATTTAAGGCTTTTTTAACTTGAAAGAAAAGCTCAGTGATATTTGGATTCACATTATAATCTTGGAATAGCACTGGCCTTTTAGTGAAGAAGATAGGAATAAATCTATATATTTTTTTGAATAATAAATTTTACTATAGCTATCAACATACATGTAATACCCCCAAAAAAAGTGATTATTTTGGATTTACAGAATTTGATACATTTTAGTAAAGAATACTGTGAATGAAATTTACCAAAGAACTTCTCCCAGGATAACTGCAATATGTTGCCTTTCTCCTATACCTTATACCCAGAATGTAAATCAGAAATATAGCGACTTATTCAGCTGTGAATCTTAAAATCACTAATACACAATTCCATTTTAGAACCACATTTAAATATTTGGTTCATTATCAATAGCTTACTTGTAATTATTTCATGTCCTCTCTGGCTACAACTTTCGTTTTATCCCTTTAGAACAAAAATATTAATAGGTTGAAATCCTGAATTTACTGGAAAATGATTCATTGATTAGTCAAGATAAAATCTGCATGTGGACTCCTTATTCATTAGAGTCCACTGAAATAAATTAATATGTTTTAGAGTAACATTTCTGAATGTTAAACACTTATTTATTACAAAAATTTTTAAATCTATAAATATACAAAGAAGAAAATACAAACAATACCCAAAAACTGGCATGAAATTTAGTTTTCTGGATTACAGCATGAGTTGAGGAATCAAGAAACCTTAAAATCTGAAACATAGCAAACCCGCCCCCATCAACTTGATGCCATAGACAAGTTTTGTAAACTCCTATCTCCTTAGTGTTTGTATCTATGAAAAGGATCACCATTCCAACCTCATAGAGCTGACAAGGAGTTAAATGAAAGCATTCAAGTAAAGCCCCTAGAACTATATGCTTGGCATACAGTAAGTGCTCAATAAATATTTATTATCCTCTGAGAATTATTTATATGCATATACATGACTTTCACTCTCTTTTTTACGTACATATATTTTTTTCTAGATTTTTTTTCCCTTATAGATCATCATGAAATATTGAGTATAGTTCCTTGTGCTATGCGGTAGGTCCTTGTTGGTTACCTGTTTTACAGACAGGAGTGTGTGTATATTTATCCCAAATGCCTAGTTTACCCCTCCTCACCTTTCCCCTTTAGTGACCGTAAGTTTGTTTTCTATGCCTCCAGGTCTATTTCTGTTTTGTATGTAAGTTCATTTGTATCATTTGTTAAGATTCTACATAGAAATGATATAATATTTGTCTTTGTCTGGCTTACTTCACTTTGTTATTTTTAACTTGGCATGTAGATATTTCATAACCTGTTTCTGGAATCTGGAGATGTAAATACCACCAGTACTACCTTCAAGTTGTACTGAAGGTAGATTCTTTGTATTCAACCATAGAATTGAAGCAACTCCATTTTTAAGGAAAATACTTTGTAGTTTCTGGAATAAATGGGCCTGATTCAGACTGTATTGGCCTTCTTAATTCATCCTCCAAAAAATTTTGATAATAATGGCAGCAAATAATCATTGATAATCTCTTTTGTGCTGGAGGCATGATGAAGTAAACGAAGTCCTGGACCACGACAGATCTAAGGTCTGGTGCCATATCCTGAGTGAATTCAACAAGCATTCATTAGGTGTATATCATATGCCACGCATTATTCTGGAGACTCAAAGTAATTAAATAAGAGATAGTGCGCTTTATTCAAAAACACAGAAATATGTTGATCATCAGAAATATGAAAACTAAAGGAAAACTGTGTGGTGGATGCTATAAAGAATATATATGAAGGTGGATTGCAGACACACACAAAAAAGAATTGCACACACATCTCTACCTGGTTGGTTTAGAAGTGTTCACAGAAAAGTATTTGACGTTTTGGTATGCTCTTGAGCATCATCCTTAGATTTCATGCTGCTCAAACATGGCACAATGAGTCTGTTCTAGCCACTTTACCAAATCATGAAATCCAGGAAAATAAAATATGTGTATGATCTCTGCACATTCCAGCGTTATTTAAAATGTAAGGAATTATTAACTGACCATAGCTTTTCCCTCAATATCTCCTCCATATTCTTTCACTTTAGCTTTCAGTGATGTTCATTTCAACTTATTTCTTCAAAATGTTTTTCCCTCATTTTCACCCACTGACCCCAAAGGGTATCCCCATCAGTCAAGCTGGACAAGAGACAAATGAAGCTGTATTGAAATGTTTTCCATTTTCTAGGTGCTAACATCCGACTGGTAATAAAAGTAATATTGTATTTATTCAGATTATTTCATCAATGTGTCCTCTCTAATAAGAAGTTCTAATTTATAGCTGGTAAATAAAAAATAGAGTTTTAGTAAAGCATGTCATCTTATGAAATGATGTGTATGGACTCTTTTGTAAATGGCTTTAGTTGAATCTGATATCTTATGGGAAGCATATTTGCTATCAACTTCCACCTTTTTCATAAATTACATTCATTCATTTAGTAAATATTTATTGTGAACCTGCTGTATGTTACAGAGACTGAGCAATTAACAACACCCAAGTCCTAGCTTGTGTCAGTCTGCAGGTTAGCAAGTAACACAGAAAACTGTACATCTGGAAGCACAAAACAGTTAAGTAAGAACTGAAACAGGAGACAAGCATCGTGTGATAACAGCACAGAATGGAAATTAAAACCTGGCGTAGGAGGAAGAGGTTTTAAGCTAAGACAAGAAGGGAGGAAAATAAAGGAAGTCGGTAAGAAAAGGAAGACAATGATTGATATCCTTAGACAAAATCTGCTTGTATGCTTTTAGTGAGATCTGGAGAAGGGGAAGTAGAGGGAGCTCTAAATAGTAACTAAACAGCGGGGAGTATAAGAGAATAAATTTGGGGTTCATCAACTCCAATAAAGTCTGATGCTTGAGTTGGCCAAATGAGGCACTGAGTATTTCCTTGAGATTTGTTTTTAAATCTCTCTTCCCTGTATCTCTCAGCCAGAGAATATGATAGCAATGCTCATTTTTGGCTATTTTCAAAGCTACTTATAAGGCCTAACTCAGAGAGAGTGTGGCAATTAAAAAGTGTACATTCTCCAGTCAAAAGTATTCGCTCA
Source organism: Cervus canadensis (assembly GCF_019320065.1). Classification (NCBI taxonomy): domain Eukaryota; kingdom Metazoa; phylum Chordata; class Mammalia; order Artiodactyla; family Cervidae; genus Cervus; species Cervus canadensis. The sequence continues at coordinate 18,887,682 of NC_057395.1, read as the reverse complement.
CTTTGTAAATTAAATGGAATTTTGGAAACCTGTTCACAGGTTAAACTTTTCCCCATTTTATGAGTGGCAAATCATCATGAAACAATATGTTGGAATTTCCCTCTTTGAACTGGCTGCTTGTACTCATGATTTCAAAGTTATTGTCCAGGTTACTGAGCTTAACCATTTAATGCTTCTTGCTATATATAAATGATGTGTGTTGTTTGGTTGTCTCAAAACGCTATTTTGCAAAATGGATTTTTTTTCCTGCTCCATAAATCAATTTAGTAAAGAATATGTTATTTTATTTGTTCATTTCTCAAATGTAGGACTCCTGCTGTTTGCCAAGTGGTAAACTAAGTTTTCTTATCTGTTAGCAAGCAGTGCAGTCTCAGACCATAATTCAAAGAATAATTTTTAGGTACTTCTATAAAAGTATATTTACAAAAATATGAATATGGTAAAAGGAAGGATGTTTTCTTTGATTTAAGGGCTTAAAAATAAAAATAATCATATAAACACATACCCGAAATAGAAAAAATGGCATGAAGAATGTCCTTCCTGTTAACAAACGCTTGAATACATGCTTCCGGTTTCCATGGCAGCCCCAGTAAACAGAAAATTAAGTCACAAAACTCAGTTTTTATATCAGTGACTTACTTTCTAAACAATAGGACTGAGAGGAATCAGTGACAAATGATGACTGGTGTCCTACTTATGAAAACTGTGTTGTAACTTATCCGTTTACTTAAAAAAGAAAGAACACTGTTTGGAAAAAAAAAAAAGACACAAAATTGGAATCTTATGTTTTCATTTTGAAAATGTCCTTCTCCAGGTTCTTGAAAGAAAAATACATTCACTCAAAAGTCTGCTAAACAGCACATAAACAATGTGAATGCTCTTCATGCCACTGATTTGTACATTTAAAAGTGGTGGAAATGACATACTTATGTTCTGTATACTTTATCACAATTAAAAATGAGATTAAAGTCACCAGGAAAAGCAACCTAAAAGAAAAAAAATGCTGAACAGACCATGTTTTTACTAGGTCTAACTTACTTTAGGAATTGCCTTAACATCCCTTCAGAAGGAGAAAACTCTTTAGCTTAAAATATAATGAGGAAACAGAAAATGATTTTGATACCTCAATAACTAGTGTCCCTGTAATGATAGCCTCGTAGATGCTTGCTGAATGCTTACCCTGAGCTCTTAAAAGAAAAGAAAGAGGAAAGAAGGAGGAAAGGAGGAAAAGAGACAGACAAAACAGGAAGGGAAGATAATGAAGAACAAGCCCATTTACTGACCCTCTTATTTTATTCCCCAGAATGATTCGATACCTCAAGAAGATTTCACTCCTGAAGTGTACAGAGTTTTCGTGAACAACCTTTGTCCTCGACCTGAAATTGATAACATCTTTTCCGAATTGTAAGAGAACACATTTTAACCCATTTGTTCCTGCATACAGTGGTGCTCAGTGTGGCTGTGTCAGCGTTTTGAGTGCTAGAGGGAGAGGTCAGATCTCTTTGTACAATGAGTAGCAGCAGTGCTTCTGCGTCATTTGTTGGAGACAATCATGCATTCATACCTCTGAGGTTCAGTCACTGCTTGTAATGAGTGATATCTGCTGTGACTTGCTGCAGGGTGTCATTGTCTTAATATTCTCTGGAGTGTCTGTATGATTTGAAGACTATGGCTAGAACCGAGAGGCATGTATGCAAGAGTCTTTACAGAGATAGATTCATGTTGTAGAAAGAACGCTGATCGGGGAACCCGTCATCATACTTCTCTGCATTGCATCAGTGAAATGAGAATTTCAGATCACTAAGAACCCTCCCAGCTGAAAATTATTTGCTTTTATATTAGAAATTATACAGACATTACTTTTTTAATGATTAAAAAAAAAAGAAATCAAAACACCAAGGCAAATATGGGGAAGTAGTCATTTAACCTTCTTGATATACTGAAATCTACATGCTGACAGACCAATCCAAAATTGATAAGCTAAATAAAGATTTTTTTCATATGGAAATCAGGCACAGTACTTTGCTGAGTTCATTGCCATCAGTTATTGATAGAACATCTGCAACATCTGTACCATTGAACTTGTCTTTGGGTTGTCAACAGGATTGAAATGGGAATTTTGAATCACACTACATTGCAGAGTTATAGACTCTTGCTGGAGCATAATTTTAATGAAAAGGAAAATGTGCCCAATCATATTGGTTCTTTTTAGTAATGAGTGATAAATACATCTTTAGGATGATTAAGCAGAATATGAGAATTTGATGACTAAACCAGTTTAGCATCATAATCAAAACAGCAACCCATGACCTGTATTCCCTTTAGAGCGCTGCCTCACACACAAAACGCATGTTCCCTACTGTGGTTTTCTTTTGCATCTGGTATAGTTCGAGGGCATTGGGATTTGGTGACAGTCATTGCAAAGTGCTTGCATCCCATAGAGATAGAGCAGTTGTGATGGAGCCACACAATGTGTTTAGGGCCAGATAGGAATTCCAGTATAGCATGCTCTTGCCAGGTATGGCAGGCCTTTATTTCTACAGAGCTGCTAAATGCAAATACCTGAATGAGACTTGACAGAAAAACCTGCTAATTTCCTGGTGTTTAACTGTTTTTAGTGGTGCCAAAAGCAAACCATACCTTACAGTTGATCAGATGATGGATTTTATCAACCTCAAGCAGCGAGATCCCCGGCTAAATGAAATACTTTACCCACCTTTAAAGCAAGAGCAAGTCCAAGTGTTGATTGAGAAGTATGAACCTAACAACAGCCTCGCCAAAAAAGGTCAGTTCACTTTTTCCCACACCAGAATGAGGCTCGAGTTCTAATTGTGAGTGGGCCACTCTTCGTAGTCACAGACATCAAGGGTCATTTAGGGTTTCTTTTTTTTTTTTTTAAGTTTGGTATGTGATGTTTATCTGGTGGTTCAGTTGGTGAAGAATCTGCCTGGACTACAGGAGGCCTGGGTTCGATCCCTGGGTTGGGAGGATCCCCTGGAGAAGGAAATGACTACCCACTCCAGTATTCTTGTATGGGAAACCCCATGGACGGAGGAGCCTGGTAGACTAGAGTCCATGGGGTCGCACAGAGTCAGACACGACTGAGCGACAAAGCCATCACCATCCCTATGTGATGTTTGTGTTGTTGTTGTGTATACATGTGTATGTAACATTATTTTGGGGGCTTCCCAGGTGGTGCTCATGGTGAAGAACCCACCTGCCAATGCAGGAGACTTAAGAGATGTGGGTTAGATCCCTGGGCTGGGAAGATCCCCAAGGAAGGCATTGCAACCAACTCCAGTATTTTTACCTGGAGAATCCCCTGGACAGAGGAGCCTGGTGGGCTACAGTCCATGGGGTCCCAAAGAGTCAGACACGACTGAAGTGACTTAGCATGCATGCAACATTGTTTTTTAAATGTCTAATCATTTGTTTTGTTTTAAAATTTCCCCATGGCTGAATGCATCTTCCTTCAGACAGGAAATTCACTCTCTTAAAAATTACCCTTTTGGTTCTCTTTCTAGTTCTATGACATGACCCACAGATATTTCTAAATCACTGAAACTGAAGAGACTATTCAATCCATTAGAACCCTATCTTTTTCTAGCTTACACTATTGAATTTTTCCACTTGAAAAAATATTTAAACTTTGTCCTTCCGTGCTTAAAAAAATTCATGTTTATAGGGGGAAAAAACTGGTATCAGATAGATGAACTAAATTGCCTGAAAGTTATTGAGATATTTATATCTTTGATTCTGGAGAAAAGACTTGCAAAAATAAGATCATGAAAATTCAGTTTCAGGGAGTTTCTAATTGTATTAGTATGTGGCATCATTGTCTCTGAACTGAATCATCAGTTCTTCCTTTATCACTAGTGACCAAGTCTCATCTGGATTGAAATTCCTTCACTGAGAAAATTAGTATGTTATTACTGATGTTATTCTAAATTGCCTAGATATTGTCCAACTTGGAGTAAAGAAAATAGAATGCAATTAAATAGTTATTAAGATATTAAGAAGAAATAGATTGCCTGTTAATATGCAAGTAATTCATAAGTAACAGACAGCTCTGGCAAGCTTATGGTCATTAATAAGAATAGTTATCATAAAAGTAGATTAAAAAGTTTTTTTTTAACATATTGCATTTTTTCTGGAACTAGTCCTCTAAATGAGAAATGGAAGTATTTATTAATATCAAAGTAATATCTTATCATTAATTCTATTCTAATTTAGAGATGATTTACTTTTGTTTTTAGTTTTATTATTTTACATATTTTCATTCTAGTCTAAGTTTCTTTGTCAGGCACTTTGCCTTTGTTGTAGCATAATTCTTATCGTTGCCGACATCAAAGGAAACAACTGGCCCAACAGCACATGTTGGTGTTGCCAGGCCAGCCCTCCAACCTCCTCAGATCTGATGCTGTTTCTTCCCTGGTGCCTTAGAGTTGGGATTTCTCCTTATCATTAAACCAGAGACTCCTTGGAAATTCCTCATGGATAGCTTGACAGATCCCTTCTGAAATCCAAATTTCGCCAAAAATAACTAACAGGGTTTTAACAAGTCCAACAAGACTTCTAAAAACAGCCCATGACACCAGGAAACCAAAAAGCTTTTGTGAAACCAATGAAGCACTTCAGAATCTAAACTGTGCCCTTTTCTCATCCCCTCACACCGCATTGCTGATGGTCCATACTTCATCTAGTGTGTGACGCCCCCATACATGACTCGGACAAAGTAGAGGATACCAAGGAAAATATTCTAATAGGTTATTGTAAAACTCTGTCATCCTGGAAGAACCAATTTTGATTCTAATGGAGACTAAGATTAGACTCTTGCAGATGCAAGAGTGTTTCGTGCCGTTTTGCAGCCATACTGGATATAAATTCCATAATCATGCAGACATATATAATTCAGGTATATTTATACAGCAACACTGGGGACCTACCTGGTGGTCCAGTAGTTAAGACTCCATGCTTCCACTGCAGGGGGTTTGTGTTCAATCCCTGATCAGGGAACTAAGATCTCACAAAACAAAACCAATAAATAAATAAATAAAATTTAAGAAATAAAATAGCAATTTAATTTATTTTTCTCAACTTTACTTTTTCTACACCTTAATATGGTAATTGATTGTGAAGTCTCCATGTCAGCCTTCATGTGATTTTTTTTAACCACAGTATTTCTCAATCCCAAAACCTCAGTAGAAAGATGAACTTGTAATGTCTCACACCAAGTCATTTTGTTTGCTGCTTTGGCTCTGTTTATGTGAACAACAAAGATTAGAGAAGATTGTTTTGCTTTTCTAGCAACTGTTGTAACATTGTCAAAAGGATAACAATTTTGAAATATGTGTTTGTAGGAATAAGAAATCATTGGATTTGACCTCAATTTCTTAGTAACCAAGACTTTGAGATATTTTTTCAAAATTTTTTCAAAGTTTTATTTGACTCTGCTGTTCATGTTATTTGATGTTTGACTTTTAACATATTTTTAGGAACTCCTTTATATGTCCAACAAAGTACAATTTAGTAAAGTGTTTATTATATGGCTTCATTGATTGATATACAAGGAAATTAGCTTTCATTTATTATGTAACTTTCAAAATAATACATTATCATTTTGCAAAGAAGGTAGCCAAGTCTTTGAGATCAAATGACTTACTTAAGATCTCATACCAAGATACTCTTCCAAAAAGCAGTTTTTAATTTTCAGTCCATGAGCTAGTATCTTTTTTTTTAATTAATTTATTTTTTATTGAAGGATAATTACTTCACAGAATTTTGCTGTTTTCTGTAAAACCTCAACATGAATCAGCCACAGGTATACATATCTCCTCCCCTTTGAACCTCCCATCTCCCGCCCCATCCCACCCCTCTACGTTGATACAGAGCCCCTGTTTGAGTTTCCTGAGCCTACAGCAAATTCCCATTGGCTCTCTATTTTACATATGGGAATGTAAGTTTCCACTTCAATCAATAAACACCTAAGAAAATAAGTAGTGAAGTTTAATATTATATTTTTTTCTGTTGTACTTTACATTTTGCCTAGTTCTTCAAATGTGTTGAAGCATTAATTAAAATGACCCCCCAAACTCAGTCTCATTAATCTGAGAAAAGCACTTCCATATTGCCTACATTTGATATAAAATGATGGGAATAAGATACATACAGAATATACAATGCATGCATGCTAAATTTCTTCAGTCGTGTCCGACCCTTTGTGATCCTGTGGACTGCAAACCCATCAGGCTCCTCTGGCCGTGGCTTCTCCAAGCAAGAATACTGGAGTGGGCTGCCATGCCCTCCTCCAGGGGATTTTTCCCACCCAGCGATCGAACCCACATCTCCTGCAAATCTTGCATTGGCAGGTGGGTTCTTTACCACTAGCACCACCTGAGAAGCCAGAAAATACATATGTAATAACAAAAATACACTTATACTCTCTGATATCAAGAAATGTATTTTAAAGTTAGGTGTAAAACAAATAGACAACACACAAACTTGACATATGCTAATGTTTAATATTATGTGCATTTTATATAATTGCAACGTAGAAGGTAATTTTCATTTAAATGAAAACTTTTGAATGTAGCTAAAAGCCTAGTGGCTCAGGCTGAGCACGGTAAGCTGACTGACGGCACAGCGCCTGGAAGCATGGAGTGAAAGCCCGGAAGGGCTGATCGTAGGTGACGCTCTGTGGGACTGCTCTCATCAGTTGTCCTCATCCCACGCGGGAGTTTCTGTCTCTCTACATATGCACTGGTTATAGCTAATTGGAAGGTTTCTGGCTGTCTAAAGCCAAATGTTCATGTGTTTGGGTTGCACAGAGTTGTAATCTTGTTGCAGAAGCTGCTGTTCTCAAGGGAGTTAGATTTATTTTTACAATTTAAAATCACACACTAAAAAATTCATGTGGCCCCAAGTCAGCAAATGTTTCTTCCTTACCATATTGTTTGTGCTTTAGGCCTAACTATGCTTAACATAGGGCTACACAATGACCCCTGCCTCTATTGAACAGTCATGAATGTAAGTTTGAAGACTAATGTTTCTTAAACTGTTAATTTTTTTTTATCACTTAAACTCTTTAAAAGGAAGGCAGTGAGTAAAATTCACATGAAAAATGAAATATTTGTATTGATGCCTTAGGTACCAGACTACAGACCTCTAGATTCAGCAGTTACATTTGTGAAAGAAGACCAAATACTGCATAAACTGCCAAACCAAAAGAAAACAGTTGAATTTGTTCATACTTTTATTCTTCTGTGAAAAGCAGGTGTTCATAAGTATTTATTAAACAATTGAATTAATATAATAGATTATAATATTAGTAAATGTTTCAAGGCAATTTTCTTTTTTAACGTGTTCTTTCCCTCAAATTTTTACAAGGTGTGGCATATGAAAGCTTCGTTGCAATTTGTTGCAATTAAATTTTTTAAATACTGTGAATTAATAGTTTAATAGGTGAACTCAAAATGAATAATAGCAGAGCTATTTTGTGTTAAACCAAGCAAATAGAAGTTCAGGTATAGCAAGCACTTTTGTTCCAAATCCACCTACACTAATAATGATTTGCATCACTAGAAGTAATCCCATTGTATTTTCAATATCATTTTAAGAAACTCCTGCAAATGAACTTTATTGTGTCATTGTTAGCAGCAGCAAGAAGCACTCAGAGTATGCTAGATTGGGCACTGGATTTGGGAGTCTTGCAGCCTGTAGTATTAGGTGGAACTCCTTTAGTTGAAAAATGACAAACTAACTGAAACTGAAGCACAGAAAGGAATTGATGCATATAAGCATGTATGCTTGTACTTGGTGCATAAAGGCAAAAAGCGAGGATGTTAATGACTTGCCGCATAACTATATCCAGGGGCTCAAATGATGTCCTCAAGACCCGTGTTTCATCTCCCAGTGACGTTCTCTGCACTGACTGTAAATCTTGGGCAGACTCTCCTGGCAGGAAAGCCACCAGCAGCTCCAGGCCTGCCAGTCTCAGTATGCAGAAACTCCTCTTACTCATAGTTACATCAAAATACCAGAAACCAGAGCATGGCTTAAAAGCCACCCAGGACCACTCCTGAACTAGGATCCCCGTGGCCTGGAGGATGGAATATACCAATTGGACAAACATTGGTCGCATGACTCTCCCTAGAACCAATAAAGAGTCAGTTACCTAAACTACTTGGACTGAGAGTGGGAGAGAGGTGGTCCCCTGAAATTCAGCCTGGGTGTATTACCTGGAAAAAAGACTAATCACCAGGCAGATAAAACAGCAGGTCTCACTAAAACTGGTCAGAAATCAACAACTTATCATCAATATTTATTCACCTTTGACTATTTCCACCCCCTAATTTGCTCATCTTTGGAAATATTCTGAGAGATTTACTGGAAATATTAAATAAGTTGCTCATGGTAAGAAGGTTGCATATCTTAACTGTTGCCCATTGAACTCTTGTTGATCTGAACTAATGAAAAATAAGAATTAGTATTTATGCCAAATTACTTCAACACATTTATGGGTCTGAAAGTGAGATTCAGAGCACTGGGCAAGACTTTACTGAATGCTGCTGTGTCTTGGCTAACAGGTTTATTTAATTTATTGCAATTAATAATAAATTAGACTCATTTGATGATGAAACCTGAAAAAATATGGCAAGTCGTTTCTGTGCAGAAATATTCATTTCTGACTCAATAAATATTTTATCTATATTTTTATTAAAGTTGAATTATACTTATATTTTAAAGTATAAAGATTTATACTGGAATCTTACTATTTACTTTAACACTTAATTTTCCTACTAGAGTTTTAAAAATCATTATTTTCCCGGAACCATTTCTCTTTACTAGGTAGAAGTTATCAAAATGATGATTATTTTTATAAATGTGTATTAGGTATCCTCAAGAAGTCAAACATGCCATAATTTAAAAAAGAAGCTGGTGTTGTGTTATGGTTAAGCCAGGTAGGTGACTTTGACTTGTCTTGTTGAACTTCAGGTTCCTCATCTGTAAAATGGGATGGTACCAACACTAGTAGACATCAGTGCTTATCCCATATCCCTTGGCATTCACGGTTCCAATTTAGTCAACAGCATCTTCTGCAACTCTCCAGGTCTTTCTCTCAGCCCAACTACAGCCAGCCTACAAGTGCTCAGGACTTCACGTCCCCAGGAGTAAATTTCCCTCGGGAGGTAATACCTCTCTTCCTTGCCCACTGTGTGGGACAGTTGAATAAGTATTCTCCATATCCTCCCAAAGCTCTGAAGTAGGTTTGAACCCCAGATCCCAACAACTGTAACCTACTTTATAACATTCCCTTTATTAGCTGCCTTTTCTTCTCTTCTCATTTCTCCACTCCCCTAACTGTTAGTTCCTAGGTTACCTTCCACTATGTGCACTCAAATCCTTATCTCAAAGCCTACTTTTAGAAGAACCTAAACTAAGACAAACACTTTTCTACAAATGGCCTTAACAGAATCTAAAGTGAAAGATGGGTAAGGTTAGTGTGGCTGAACACTGAGAAGAAAAAGATAAATAAAGGGCTGTGCTCATGGCTCATCCCTTCTCACCTGTCACTAAGCTCTTATCTATTATCATTCCTGAAGTCTTGGCTGGAAGCCTCAAAATCACGGGATCTCTTGTCTACAAGCAACTTATCCTTTTAGCCCCAACTCACAGGTCGTAGAAGAGGCAGCTGAGGAAGTGACAATGTTGAGAGTAGAACTGTATTTTCTGTGTCCCGGTGCAGAGTTCTCTGCACTGTACTCCACGTGGAGCCCTCTGTTAGGACTTGCTCAGAAAAGGCAGTGTCATTTGTTTAGAAGTTAGCAATCTGCATCCATGGCAGTAGTTTTCATATCACCGTTCACACAGCACAATTTTACTTGTGTCTGTTTCTTCTAACGATGGCTCACTCATTGGTCAATGTGTAAGAAAAACCTTTTGGTTTTTCCAACCAGTAGAAGCACTATTTGGTTGAGTTGGGGACCATGCATTGTAGCTGATGACAGCTGCCCTACTCCTGTTTCCTCTTCTGCTCCATACCTTCCTCTGAAGGCACTTCTGCCAAACCCCAGGAGATTCAAGATGCTCAGTTTAAAACCACTCATCTGGAGGAGATATTGACTGGCCTAATGATCTGTCTCGCCATTAAGGTGGCATTCACTTAAATATTTTTATATGGATGATCTGTGTAGCAATACAAGAAATAAAAGAACAGAAATGAATGAACAGAATCAACTCAAGTAAGATAGGTTTTCTTCCCAAAAGACAAAGACAGATAAAAACTGTGTGATAAAGCCAGTTCTTTTCATGCCTTAAGTTACTATGCTGAGAAAGCTGCTGAAAAGTCATTCTAGTTATTTTACTGATTATGATCCCATTTAAATCCCACCTATTGACTTTCTAGCCTCTGTGGAAGGTCATAGAAGAATGACATCAGCTTCTGTGAGTATATTCCAAGCTCCTCTTACCTCTGTGTTTCATCTGTTCACAGACTTCTCTGAAATATTTGAGATTGGCAGAAATGAAAAAACATTTTTTTTCTGGAGAGCCATTATGAGTCCATTGTTTGTTAGTTCACTTGGTAACTTCCTTGGATTTCCTTTTTTGATTACATTTCCTCGTTTCCCAGGAGGCAGGAAGTGGGCTTGAGGAAGGCAAATGCCTGGTCCAGGAGTCCTGGTCTTTTTCTGTCAGTAACCTCAGTGTCTGCTAAGAATCACAACTCTAGCCAGAAAGCCACAACTGGGTTCATTCACAGCTGAAATGGCCTCTGTTCAGAAAACAACCAGCCTGGTTGTTTATATGATAAAAGACAAAAACAAATGCAAGTTTTAAGAGGTGGGGAAGGGAATTGGTAGCGTATTCCACACCAGTCTGCCAAGTCTTTTTAAAACCTCTTTCCCTCATCAGACTATGCCTTCCCAAGATGTGTTGCCATTGCATGTGAGAACTATTGGGACAAAGCAGATAATGGCGATTTTCCTCTAGATCTCTGGACCTCCCATCACAAAAAAGCACTGGCAGTCAGTATTACACAGTTTCCCTTCTCAGCAAGGGTAGGGATGGAGGCCAATGACTCAGAAGAAACAGCTTAGCAGTCGCACTGTGCTGTAGAAAAGCCTTGAAGCCACAGGCACCTGGCCCCAACGTGTGCCAGGGCTGAGTTTGGCTGATAGTTGATTTTATACCAAATAAGTGGGAAGGAAACTGAATGCAAAGGGAATCAACTCCATGGAAAATATATGATGACCACAAGGAAGCCACATGAAGTGAGGTGTGGGCTGTCTACCCTAATGCTTAACAAAAAAGCTGAAATATATGCCAAGGCAAGGGGTGAATTAATGTCAGGAAGCTGAGACTGACCAATAATTTCATTCATTCATTGTAGAGATGGTAGAAGGCCTGTCTCTCCAGACCAGTGCCATCTGTAGGACTCCAGTTCCAGAAGCAAAATTACCTCCAGAGTAGGGATAGCACAATTTTAAGAGGAAGAAAACTGAGGATGTTTGAAAAAAATCAAACTCCTCACCTAACACTCTACCTTACATGTAGAAAAGGAGCCTAAAATGCTTCTTATTCATGTTGCTACTTCTCTTTGTTTAGATTCTTCCAGAGGCTGACTCTGGGAGAACAATCGAAAGAGTTTATTTGAGATGTGATCCCAGATAGCACAAACAGAGTAATTTAGGAAGTGAGAATGAGAAGAGTAGGCAGTCATTAATATTGCATCCTCATCTCAGTCCTGGGCAAAGCCAATGTCCATCTTAACCAAGGAACATGACATTCTGGTGGACGATCTAGAACATTTTGGTTTCCTTTGTTTTATTGTCAATGGGCTTCCCTGGTGACTCAGATGGTAAAGAATTTGCCTGCAATACAGGAGACCCAGGCTCGACGCCCCAGTCGGGAAGATCCCCTGGAGAAGGGAACAGCTACCCACTCCAGTGTTCTTGCCTGAAGAATCCTGTGGACGGAGGAACCTGGCAGGCTACAGTCCATGGGGTTGCAAAGAGTTGGACATGACTGACATCCACTGTGAAGGGTCTCCTCTGATGGAGCAGTGTGACGGTGCACTAATAAAATGTGATAGACTGGTTCCCTACCCTCTGTGAACCTCTAGCTTTAAATGATCAATCAGCCCTTACATAAATTTAGAAAAAAAAAAAAAAACACACACACACTTCAAACCCATGTTTAAGAATGTGGAGTTTTAATCTGGATTTTGTTCTTATCTAATCATGTCAACTTAAAAGAACTGTTTAATCTCACTCAAAGTTTATCTGTCCTGTTAAATAATAAAATGTCTTACCTAACATGTAGGTAGAACAGTGAGATGCAAAGAAATTGCAGATGTGGGAATACTTTGAAAAAAGGAAAGTGCTAATTCAAAGTGAGGTGTTATTATTAAGAACTTTCATACAAACCACATTAACAAGTTCAACTGAGTACAGGTAGAACTACATACAAGGGTACAGAAGCCATGACAACTGGGTCATGAGGTTGATCTGCAGAACACGTATCCATTTAGTGGGTATTATCATGTGGTATCTTGGGCCTGTATTTGTATATAGTTACGGTTATAGACAGAAGGAAATGGCAACCTGCTTCAGTATTCTTGCCTGGAGAATCCCATGGACAGGGGAGCATGGCGGGCTACAGTCCATGGGGTCACAAGAGTTGGATATGACTGAGCGACTCGAGAGAGAGATAGCAGTTTTTGCCATCAAGATAGATTAAGAATGCATGACACTTTCCAGCCTAAGATAAAATAATAATGTGTGAGGACACTTATAAGAGTATACTAACTCCAGGATTGGAAAGAAATGGATAAAATAGACAAAGAAGCCAGCAAAGTCCATATACTATATAAAAACACAGCTACTTGGCAAACATAATGGGAAAGTTTGTGCCTGAGAAAAGATAATTAAAAAGGGAGCATTTAATAGGTTATTTCTGAAATCGGGCAAATAGATTGTGATGAGCCCTGGGATATTGAACCATCTGCACTTACTTTCTCCTAGCCGGTCTAGCAGAACATGCGTCACAGTCACAGCACTGAGAACCAATATGAGCCAAGGAAATCACCTTTCAGGGCTCTGCTTGGAAGTGGTTTTAGGAGGTGCTAAGCCATTGGACCAGTAACTTTCCAACACGCTCTGGTATCATTACCGTAAGAGCAGGGATTGAATGATGATGAATGGATTTTCAACTGCCTATTCCCAGTGACATCCATGGACTCACATCCATGTGAGTGCCAGTTCCTGCCTAATTGACATTTGACTCAAAAAAGTGAGGCTGGTGGCCACGCTAGCTGGCAGACATATTGTCCAGTTTGCCCATCTCAACTGTGTGATAACTCTATGAGGAGTCTTAGGCCATCTGTCTTCCAAAGCATAATTTGTAGAGATTTCTCTGTGCTTCCAACCTTGAAAGATAATATTTGCATGCATTTGGCTATTCCTTTTAAAAGGTAACCTGCATATTTTTTTTCAAAACCCACAAAGCAACATCACAGCTTCTGTTTAGCATGTCTGCTGTCCTTACTTTGGCACATGTTTTTGTTGTGTTTTATTTTTCTTTCTAAGAGTTAGACTCATGAGTGGGAGAATAAAAATGCTAGCGGGTGCCTCTAAATTACTTGCAGAGAATAGAATGTAAATTAAGTCTGGAAAAGAATTTTAGACCTTGATAGACAAAGCCAAATCAAAGAGCTAATCCTTCCTTATGCCTCTGCCAGATGGGTCATTTGTCCTGCCTGAGCCCAGCTTCTTTTAACAGAAAGATTAAAGTCACACGTTTTGGAGAGATAAGTAAATCATGGGGAAAAATGCTTCCTTGGTCACATTCGGGGCTATTTTTAGGACTAATCTGTGGTGCCCAGATTGAATTCAACTGCTACAGAGGCAGGGTTCTCTCCTTTTCATCATCCTTGTTTCTCATCCAGGCCAGTGCTGGGAAAGTTATGGAGATTCAATATCGTCAGTCACACTCACTACCATCTGCCTTTCTGTTGCCCTGGCACTGCCTCCAGCACTCACATTGAGTACCCCTGCGGCCTTAGAAAAGTTGCTAACCTCTCTGAGCCTCAGTTTGCTCAACTGAAAATGGGAATTAAAAAGTACCTCTCTTATAGGATTTCTGTGCCTGGCACATGATTGCTGCCCAGGTAATGCTAGCCCTTCCTGTTGGGATGATGATGATGGTGATGATTTTTTTATGCCTTTTTCCAGTACTAGAGTATGTGCCCTACAGCAGGATAGCATAGTAGTTAATGGCATGGAACACGAAACCTGGCTTTGCATTCAAATCCCATTTTATCCACTTGTAAGCCATGTGACCTTGAGCAAGCTACTTGCCTGGAGTTTCTCATTCATAAAAAAAGCATAAAAATAGTACCCACTTCATAGAGTTACTGTGAGTATGGAATGAATATTTGCTTATAGTAAACAGTATATGGGCTTCCCTGGTAGCTCAGATTGTAAAGAATCTGCTGGAAATGCAGGAGACCTGGGTTCAGTCCCTGGGTCAGGAAAATCCCCTGGGGAGGGGAATGGCAATCCAGTATTCTTGCCTGGAGAATTCCATGGACAGAGGAGGCTAGCCAAGTTACAAATCCATGGAGTCACAAAGATCTGGACACAACTAAGCGACTAAGCACACAAACAGTATATAAAGATTTGTTAAGTAATATACAGGAGATAGACTAAATTCACTAAACTCTTCAAAAGCTGGTTCTCTTTTTCTTTACCATCTTGCTTGCATATATATAGTGTATTTCCTTTCAAGTCAGAATACATTCTTTTTTTTAAGCATTGTTTTTTTGTTTTTTTTTTTTTACATAGCCATATCTTCTTTCTTTGGCCCTCCACAGCATTATCATTGTTTTTTACTTTAGCACTGTGCCACTGTTGCCTTATGTCTGCTTTCAGGATGAACTCAGCAGCAGTCCCATGTTGCTGCTTTGATGCCATGATGAGATCATTTCCAAGGTAACCATCCCAGTAAAACACATACACTGAACAGGAAAGAGCCTGACTGGGAACTTTCAAAACAAGGCACCTTAGTAATGAATCATGAATTCTGTTTAGAGATTAGCTTACAACCATTCCCTTCTGTCCTTTTCCCTCCTGGTCAGAGAGCCCATGTAAAGTATCATGACTGAGTCTGGTGCTACGGACTTGGCATCAGCCTCCTCATCAGTTCAAGGAGGACCATCAGCTTTTGTTATCTAACCTCACTGAAAGTCACTTATATAAGCTTCTGGTTAGAAGTCAAGGGCCTATGGATTTTTTCTAATAAACTTCTTACTTGTGAATTTCAAAAGAAATTCTAGCAATGCGGAACAAAGAAGTTAGGAGGAGAAAGTATTAATAGAGCAGGTAACTTATGTCAGTGTCAGGCAGGACAGTCAACTCTTTTATTGTTTGAGGATTGACTTACTCTATTGTGAATTATTTTAGTCCCCTGCTTCTATTTTCGTGGTTTTAGACATCTGATGCTGTCTTATTAGTGCTTCCACCAGGGGCTAGGCAGAGGGAAAGAATAAAGATAAAATTTTCCCTGTGGTCCAGTGGTTAAGACTCCATACTTCCAGTACAGAGGATGCAGGTTCGATCTCTGCTCTGGGAACTAGGTCACCGCCATGCCAAAGGGCCAAAAAATAAATAAAATAAAATAAAACTCTTCTGCTTTTCCAGCTGTTGGGGAACATGAGGGCTTGGAAATTTCTGGAGCATCTCTGGGGAAAGGAGCCATAGGCTTCTGTCTTCAGGACTTGGGATATCCCCTAGATTTGTGGGCAAGGAACCCAATAGAGTATCCTCAGAACCAAATAGAAAAGGTATTCTTTAGTTTTCCTTCTCCTCTGTCCCTCCATTCCCTGAGACAGTTATAATGCTTTGTTGCTGCCTGTACTGGAGAAGGGTAAGAGGGTCTTAGAAGAAAGGAAATATCTCGCCTGTTAAATACTCCCACCTGATAAGTACCTGGGAGCTCAGGCTGCCTTTGTGACTGACATCCTACCTGGGAAAAGATACAGCATGGAAAATATGGCTGACAAATTATCCATACAATGCCATCTGTCATGATATGAATCACTGCATACTTTTCACCAAAAATATATGAATTAAAGAAAACCAAGAAGATTCATCATGAACCCCTGGCCAGGCAAAGCAGGTCTATGACAGAAAACCTTCAGTTTCTCTCATTTGATTTCTTTTTGCCTAAAAATAGTAGGATTAAAGAACAAAGCATATGAAATCTAACTTTTAAAACTTAATTAGCAAAATTTTGCAGTCTGGTGTAGTAGAAAAATCATGGGATATCAGGATAAATAGAATGGTCTAGACATATTCATATAATTAAATTCTCTCTTAAAACTACATGAAAATTGCATTAAAAGAGATATTTTAAGGCATAATTGAGCAAGGGTGGAAATAATAATAGGATGAGAGACAATAACCTCATAATTTTGGCAGCTACATGTAGGTTTATAGCTATGTCATATCTGAGAAAACTGGTCATAGGTTACTGTGTGAGACTTTGGGGACCAACCTAAGTTATTCTGTGAAAACCTTAAAAGTCTCAGAAATTGATCATGTTAATTTCCTCTGAAGTGGGTTTAGAGCCACAGTCTAAAATAAGGACAATCTGTTGACAGCTGTTAAAGGAATAATCAGAACTCCCCGAACTTGCCTGAAAAATTCCATAGACAGAGGAACCTCGCAGGCTACAGTCCATGGGGTCTCAAAGTGTCAGATGAAACTGAGTGACAAAGCATGCACCTGTGTGTGTGTGCACGGACACACACACATACACACACACACACACACACACCTCCCACCTGGGAGGAAACTAAAGGTTCACTTATTGTAGACAAGAAAACAGAGGGTCTGGGGAAGACAAAGCCCCAGGTGAAAGCAGAGCTACCTATTATTTGAAATATAAGGATCATGAACATACTGACTACCTTTTCCCACATCTGGCTCCAGAAGGCTGGCATCCAGGCTTTTATTGTCCCTGCAAGTAATTAAACAGATTTCTAAGGACTTGATCAGCTCAAGAAAAAAGACATAAAGGTATTGACATTAGGGGTTACTCCAAAGAGAAAAAGACTGCTGATCCCTCTACAATAATGCCTTATTAGCTCTCATACTTTTACGATTCACATTCAGATATATTGATGCTTTGAAAATTCCAATTGACTTTTTAGTCCACTAATTTGAAATATGAACAATTAAAAATCACTAGATATATAAGGAAAACTTCCTTAAAAAGTAGAAATAAGTAGGAATAAAACTACCTTGGGGAAAACAATGACTATGTAGTGAGAAGAAAACTCCAAGTATACATATATCATTAATATCCTTAGAATGATAATAGAATATATTGAGCCATTGGAAAAAATGCTATTTTTAAAGGAAATGTCGGAGAACATAAACTGACTTTTAGATATTAAATAGAGGGTAACAGAAACTAAACACTCAAAGAAGAATTGGAATAAAGTTGTGGAAAGCTCCTAGAGAGTAAAGCAAGGAAATAATAAGAAAATTTGGAGGCAAATGTATAAAAATGTAAAATTTGATCAAATATTCCAGAAGAGAGAGAACAGAAATGAGTACAGAGATAATTTATAAAAATGTTCCAAATAGGAAAATAGCTTTCCAACTCCAAAGGCTCCAAGAATATCCAGCACAGGGGATAAACCAATAACAAAGTGCATCATTGTGAATTTTAAGAAACTGGGACTGAGTAAGATATTTGAAATTTCCAAAGAGACAAACAAACAAGAAAACAGGGCATATATATTTTCATGATGATCAAATAATAAGTCTTTTTTTTTTTTTTTTTTTTAGTTGGAGGCTAATTACTTCACATTTCAGTGGGTTTTGTCATACATTGATATGAATCAGCCATAGATTTACACGTATTCCCCATCCCGATCCCCCCTGCCACCTCCCTCTCCACCCGATTCCTCTGGGTCTTCCCAGTGCACCAGGCCCGAGCACTTGTCTCATGCATCCCACCTGGGCTGGTGATCTGTTTCACCATAGATAGTATACATGCTGTTCTTTTGAAATATCCCACCCTCACCTTCTCCCACAGAGTTCAAAAGTCTGTTTTGTATTTCTGTGTCTCTTTTTCTGTTTTGCATATAGGGTTATCGTTACCATCTTTCTAAATTCCATATATATGTGTTAGTATGCTGTAATGTTCTTTATCTTTCCGGCTTACTTCACTCTGTATAAGGGGCTCCAGTTTCATCCATCTCATTAGGACTGGTTCAAATGAATTCTTTTTAACGGCTGAGTAATATTCCATGGTGTATATGTACCACAGCTTCCTTATCCATTCATCTGCTGATGGGCATCTAGGTTGCTTCCATGTCCTGGCTATTATAAACAGTGCTGCGGTGAACATTGGGGTGCACGTGTCTCTTTCAGATCTGGTTTCCTCAGTGTGTATGCCCAGAAGTGGGATTGCTGGGTCAATAAGTCTTTAAATCTCTTAATAGCCATACTAGAAGTTAAAAGACAATGAAGCAAATTTTCTGTCAAAAATCTAAAAGAAAATTTTCTCCAGCCTACAATATTATACCCAACTAAACTATCAGTAAAGGATGCAAAAGTCATGAAGTGATTTTTAAACATCTAAGACTCAAAAATTTTAAAAGCCAGAAACCCTTTCTCAGGAAGCTACTGACAAATGTGCTCACACTAAAATGAAAAGACTAACTATCAAGGAGGAAGACAAGGTCTATAAAAAATGAAAGAGATTCAACAAATAATAGAAGTGGGGGAAAAGTGACTAAAAATGAAACTGGGAGAACACTCATTGTGTTTGAACAAATTGCAAAGAGGTTTAGATAACTGTGTCTTCTTGATATAGAATCTTAAGCTGAAATATCTTTTCTTAGATGCCTGGAACAGGAAGTCAAGCTGGAAAGTTCTGTGGGAAGTCGGTTTCTAGAATTTAATAGGTAATGAGGGTTTTTTGGCCCACTTTTTGATTGGGTTGTTTATTTTTCTGGAATTGAGTTGCAGGAGTTGCTTGTATATTTTTGATATTAATCCTTTGTCTGTTGTTTCATTTGCTATTATTTTCTCCCATTCTGAAGGCTGTCTTTTCACCTTGCTTATAGGTTCCTTTGTTGTGCAAAAGCTTTTAAGTTTCATTAGGTCCCATTTGTTTATTTTTGCTTTTATTTCCAATATTCTGAGAGGTGGGTCATAAAGGATCTTGCTGTGATTTATGTCAGAGAGTGTTTTGCCTATGTTCTCCTCTAGGAGTTGTATAGTTTCTGGTCTTATATTTAGATCTTTAATCCATTTTGAGTTTATTTTTGTGTATAGTTTTAGAAAGTATTCTAGTTTCATTCTTTTACAAGTGATTGGCCAGTTTTCCCAGCACCACTTGTTAAAGAGGTTGTATTTTTTGCATTGTATATTCTTCCCTCCTTTGTAGAAAGATAAGGTGCCCATAGGTATGTGGATTTATCTCCGGGCTTTCTATTTTGTTCCATGGATATATATTTCTGTCTTTGTGCCAATACCATACTGTCTTGATGACTGTGGCTTTGTAGTATAGTCTGAAGTCAGGCAGGTTGATTCCTCCAGTTCCATTCTTCTTTCTCAAGATTGCTTTGGCTATTTGAGGTTTTTTGTATTTCCATACAAATTGTGAAACTATTTGTTCTAGTTCTGTGAAGAATACGGTTGTTAGCTTGATAGCGATTGCATTGAATCTATAGATTGCTTTGGGTAGTATACTCATTTTCACTATATTGATTCTTCAAGTCCATGAACATGGTCTATTTCTCCATCTGTTTGTGTCCTCTTTGATTTCTTTCATCGTGTTTTATAGTTTTCTATATATAGGTCTTTTGTTTCTTTAGGTAGATATATTCCTAAGCATTTTATTCTTTTTGTTACAATGGTGAATGGCATTGTTTCCTTAATTTCTCTTTCTGTTTTCTCCTTGTTAGTGTATAGGAATGCAAGGGATTTCTCTGTGTTAATTTTATATCCTGCAACTTTACTATATTCATTGATTAGCTCTAGTAATTTTCTGGTAGAGTCTTTAGGGTTTTCTATGTAGAGTATCATGTCGTCTGCAAACAGTGAGAGTTTTACTTCTTCTTTTCCCATCTGGATTCCATTTATTTCTTTTTCTGCTCTGATTGCTGTGGCCAAAACTTCCAAGACTATGTTGAACAGTAGTAGTGAGAGTGGGCACATTTGTCTTGTTCCTGACTTTAGGGGAAATGCTTTCAATTTTTCACCCTTGAGGATAATGTTTGCTGTGGGTTTGTCATATATAGCTTTTATTATGTTGAGGTATGTTCCTTCTATTCCTGCTTTCTGGAGAGTTTTTGTCGTAAATGGATGTTGAATTTTGTCAAAGGCTTTTTCTGCATCTATTGAGATAATCACATGGTTTTTATCTTTCAATTTGTTAATGTGCTGTATTACATTGATTGATTTGTGGATATTAAAGAATCCTTGAATTCCTGGGATAAAGCCCACTTGGTCATGATGTATGAACTTTTTAATATGTTGTTGGATTCTGTTTGCTAGAATTTTGTTAAGGATTTTTGCATCTATGTTCATCAGTGATATTGGCCTGTAGTTTTCTTTTTTGTGTGTGTGTGGCATCTTTGTCTGGTTTTGGAATTAGGGTGATGTTGGCCTCATAGAATGAATTTGGAAGTTTACCTTCTTCTGCAGTTTTCTGGAAGAGTTTGAGTTAGATAGGTGTTAGCTCTTCTCTGAATTTTTGGTAGAATTCAGCTGTGAAGCCATCTGGTCCTGGGCTTCTGTTTGCTGGAAGATTTCTGATTAGAGTTTCGATTTCCATGCTTGTGATGGGTCTGTTAAGATCTTCTATTTCTTCCTGGTTCAGTTTTGGAAAGTTATACTTTTCTAAGAATTTGTCCATTTCCTCCAAGTTGTCCATTTTATTGGCATAGAGCTGCTGGTAGTAGTCTCTTATGATCCTTTGTATTTCTGTGTTGTCTGTTGTGATCTCTCCATTTTCCTTTCTCATTTTGTTGATTTGGTTTTTCTCCCTTTGTTTCTTAATGAGTCTGGCTAATGGTTTGTCAATTTTGTTTATCTTTTCAAAAAACCAGCTTTTAGCTTTGTTGATTATTGCTATGTGTCTCTTTTGTTTCTTTTGCATTTATTTATGCCCTAATTTTTAAGATTTCTTTCCTTCTACTAACCCTGGGGTTCTTTGTTTCTTCCTTCTCTAGTTGCTTTAGGTGTAGAGTTAGGTTATTTATTTGACTTTTTCCTTGTTTCTTGAGGTAAGCCTGTATTGCTATGAACCTTCCCCTTAGCACTGCTTTTACAGCATCCCATAGGTTTTGGGTTGTTGTGTTTTCATTTTCATTCATTTCTATGCATATTTTGATTTCTTTTTTGATTTCTTCTATGATTTGTTGGTTATTCAGAAGCGTGTTATTTAGCCTCCATATGTTTGAATTTTTAATAGTTTTTTTTTTTTTCCTGTAATTGAGATCTAATCTTACTGCATTGTGGTCAGAAAAGATGACTGGAATGATTTCAATTGTTTTGAATTTACCAAGGCTAGATTTATGGCCTAGGATGTGATCTATCTGGAGAAGGTTCCATGTGCAATTGAGAAAAAGCTGAAATTGATTGTTTTGGGGTGAAATGTCCTATAGATATCAATTAGGTCTAGCTGGTCCATTGTGTCATTTAAAGTTTGTGTTTCCTTGTTAATTTTCTGTTTAGTTGATCTATCCATAGATGTGAGTGGGATATTAAAGTCTCCCATATTAATGTGTTATTGTTAATTTTCCCCTTTCATACTCATTAGCATTTGCCTTACATATTGCGGTGCTCCTATGTTGGGTGCATATATATTTATAATTGTTATATCTTCTTCTTGGATTGATCCTTTGATCTTATGTAGTGTCCTTCTTTATCTCTTTCACAGCCTTTATTTGAAAGTCTATTTTATCTGATATGAGTATTGCGACTCCTGCTTTCTTTTGGTCTCTGTTTGCATGAAATATTTTTTTCCAGACCTTTACTTTCAGTCTGTAAGTGTCCCTTGTTTTGAGGTGGGTCCCTTGTAGACAGCATATATAGGGGTCTTGTTTTTGTATCCATTCAGCCAGTCTTTGTCTTTTGGTTGGGGCATTCAACCCATTTACATTTAAGGTAATTATTGATAGGTATGGTCCCGTTGCCATTTACTTTGTTGTTTTGGGTTTGAGTTTATACACTCTTTCTGTGTTTCCTGTCTAGAGAAGATCCTTTAGCATTTGTTGAAGAGCTGGTTTGGTGGTGTTGAATTATCTCAGCTTTTGCTTGTCTGTAAAGCTTTTGAATTCTCCTTCATATCTGAATGAGATCCTTGCTGGGTACAGTAATCTGGGTTGTAGGATCTTCTCTTTCATTGCTTTAATTATGTCCTGACATTCCCTTCTGGCCTGAAGAGTTTCTATTGATAGATCAGCTGTTATCCTAATGGGAATCCCTTTGTGTGTTATTTGTTGTTTCTCACTTGCTGCTTTTAATATTTGTTCTTTGTGTTTGATCTTTGTTAATTTGATTAATATGTGTCTTGGGGTGTTTTGCCATGGGTTTATCCTGTTTGGGACTCTCTGGGTTTCTTGGACCTGTGTAACTATTTCCTTCCCCATTTTAGAGAAGTTTTCAGCTATTATCTCCTCAAGTATTTTCTCATGGCCTTTCTATTTTCTTCCTCTGGGACTCCTATGATTCGAATGTTGGGGCTTTTCACATTGTCTCAGAGGTCCCTGAGGTTGTCCTCATTTCTTTTGATTCTTTTTTCCTCTCTGCTTCATTTATTTCCACCATTTTATCTTCTACCTCACTTATTCTATCTTATGCCTCCGTTATTCTACTGTTGGTTCCCTCCAGAGTGTTTTTTATCTCATTTGTTGCATTATTCATTTTTAATTGACTCTTTTTTATTTCTTCTAGGTCCTTGTTAAACATTTTTTGCATCTTCTCAGTCCTTGTCTCCAGGCTATTTATCTGTAATTCCACTTTGTTTTCAAGATTTTGGATCATTTTTATTATCATTATTCTAAATTCTTTTTCAGATAGATTCC